>NC_134756.1:0-303030 GCF_050436995.1 Anticarsia gemmatalis | reverse complement strand
AGCGACATTTTTCATATAAATCCTCGAAAACGATATGGAACCATAAGTGCTGTGAAGCAAGTAATGTGAAATATCCGGCAAGTGAATGTTACATGTCAGTATGTGTGTTTGAGAGTAAGATCTAGGCGTTAGATCATATCTCTGGGAGTGTCGTAGCTGTGTATATAATTAAGATAAACTCTATGTTCATGTATTGCCTTTAACATTAAATAGTATAAGTCGTTAACATAGATGTAAGGGAGATTATTTATTTATTTTGTTATAAATAAAAATATTCGTGATTCAGTTGTTTTGTTATTTGTGTTGTCATCGGTATTTATTTGAGTTTTACATTCGTAGACTAGTAGTGTTTGAATCTAGTCATTGTACCTTCATTTTCCATCGAGTCCAAGTTGATTGTGATAAATTGCTACTTTTAAATATTCTCACAGGAAATTCGGCAGGTCACTTTAGCAAAGCTTTCATAAGGTTCAACCAGATAAGTATTCGATTAGGTACTGCTTAACGATCTAAATGCGACATAAATTCAAGCCCATATCGAGTTCAACTTTAATAAGTTATCCTATTGAAAGTTAACACTGATATACAATACATCAATACTTAGTCAACAGGTTGACTAACTGCGTGTGCTATACCAATTTTAATCCCAAAATATTCCAAACCATTGCGAGCAATAATACGGCAAATTTGTTTTTACCAACTTCTTTCTAATCATTATACCAAAATTGATACTTAATTAAACTAGCAACTTTTTTATTGACAAAATTGGCCCTATAACATACAGTCTGACTATTCTACATAATAAAATGTTATATATTAATTACCAGCACTAAGACAGTAAAGAGTAGACTTATCATCCACTAGCTGACCCGCGCAACTTCGCTTGCGTCACATAAGAGAGAATGGGTCAAATTTTTCCCCGTTTTTGGAACATTTTTTACTGGTACTCTGCTCCTACTGCTCGTAGCGTGATGATATATAGCCTATAACCTTCCTCGATAAATGGACTATCTAACACTGAAATAATTTTTCAAATCGGATCAGTAGTTTCTGAGATTAGCGCGTTCAAACAAACAAACAAACAAACAAACAAACTCTTCAGCTTTATAATATTAGTATAGATTATCTGATTACTAACCATTGCTATACCGGCTAGACTGCAGAACAGCTGCAGCGCCAACAATAAGATTGACTGCACCAAATAGTAGACAAACCCTGCAAGCCATAATTATTAAATATGAGGTAATGTAGTAATATTTCCACGTCTAGCAGGACATGTGTATATGGGTCGAGTGCTGGCCTCAGTCGGACACACGCACGTGCACTGACATACGCCACGCGACCGCCGCGCCCAGGTCCAACACGTAACACCTGCTTCTAGCTAGACAATTGGGAAATATGGAATGATATCACTATTTGTATATACTGTTGATTGCAACTAGAACCTACCAAAAATGTATATCCTGTTTATTGCACTAGCCAAGAGCGGGTTGCGGACTTTGCATTCTTTATTTGTGTTGCATTCGATAAAACTCATAGAGATTTTAACTAGTAGAAAGAAATGCTTATTTACTTTGAATCCTGTAATTAAACAATGTAATTGTTATGGTTTTACGTAAATGCCATTTTCTAAGGTAATTTTTATTACAAACCTACTGAAAAGACAAAGTTAAACTAGATACAAAACAATTTTTTTTTAAATTTCGTCGGGAATCGAGCCTGTGGTTCCCAGCACTGGCGTTTTATAATATAGCTACCATGAAGGACTGTATCCACTAGTAAATCTATTTATTATGCATGTTCTGTTCAGGCATCGTTCCGGCAAAAAGGTAAGTTTTTATGTCACCTAACTTAGAATTTCCTATTGCAAAACTTGAATTAAAACTAGATTCTGAACGAAATACTGTTAGCAGTCGGCGAACTGATTGATTGACTTATTAATGTGTCACGCATCAAGGCGTCAAGCGCAGATGAGTTAAATAGTGTGTTCCCGGAGGCTGTGGTAGTTAGTGGTAATGTCGCATGAACTATTCCGATCACATAAGAATATCTCCGAGTGGTGCGCGCGCACAGTGTACACAGATAACTTAATAAAATATGGTAGGTATCTAAGTCGCTTTTTTCATTGATATCTTTTCCTCCTAACTTCTTCTTCCAAGGAATCATTTCTTTTTGCTACGATTGCTGGGGAGCTTATAAACATAAAGATTCGATACTTAAGTAAAGATAGCCCTAAGTATCCTCCGAACCATTATTTGGACCCAAGAAAGCCGATTGGAGCCGAAGTAATTTATCGAAGATGATATTTCAATCAGAATAACAATACTCTTAACAACGTTGACCGCCGTCCAAGCTACACTTATCTTCGCTTACTGTGTCTACAATCACATCGCCTGATATCCTGTGAGGATATGGCGGCACATTAGAAAGGGTCCCCTAACTGCTCCCCTACGAGCACGAGCGTTATTAAACACAAGGCCGTGTCACTCTCTGATACGTGTTATTACTCTGTATTACAGGTTGCACTACACTATTATGTCTTACTGCTGTTTTAAATGTTTGTTTTTGACAAGTTATTATGTAGAATGTAGTAATGTACATTATTTGTATATTTTTCTCCATTTTATATGGTACATACTTTTCCAGATGCGGTAGATTACACCCGCTTAGCAGAAATAACTTTCAGAGGGAGGACTCATCTAAATGCCGTGGACTTTTTCATACACTGCAAGGTACAAAAGTAAAGTAGTAAAACTATGTGACTCTCGCAAATCTTTTTTCCGTGTGTGTAAGTTAAACCACCTGTCTGCGGCTGCAGCGACAGCAGCTATATATGGTATTCATTTAAAATTTTCTTAAGCCAAGGACCCCTTTTCGCAAATTTAAAAGCAATTACTTACATCTCTCAATATCCGACTAATTTTGGATTTGTTATACGGGAAAAACTTCAGTATAATTCCACCTAATAAGAAATACATTCTAGGTCTACCGAGTTAGTAGGTTGCTTTACTTAGGAAGTAGTTTAAAGATAAAAAATAATTGAATCAGCATAGACACTTGGTCTCACAAAAAGTCTGTATAATTTTGCATACAAACTTGTAGCCATGTTACTTACTTGTTTAGTGTGGGTTTGAATTAGTTTTACACCACATATCTACATGCTACGGTCCATAGTTGCGATATATGGAAATTACGGCACTACAACTTAAAACTTTAATTTGTCTCTACATGACACGCTTTACATTTATTTAAATAGTAGTACATTCATGTGGAAACTATGTTATCTAGATTTTACCCGAACACACAATTTATATACCCAAGGAGCTGAGGTGTATGAAATACACACATTTTACAAATAATATTGTAGTCCCATGTAATCAGGGGCAAGCTTATTAATACCAAAACAACTGACATTCTTATATCAGCTTATACACTACGGAATAAATCAAATACCGCTAAATGTACCCCAAAAACGGGGGTTAGATCTATGCTATTAATAGTAGCCGAGGTAGTAAGTTCAGTTTTTAAAGAAATTAGAAAAACCTTATAACACTTTTCCCGGCACAGTAATCAAATAGGAATCTAAGTGATTTAACAGTAAGCTGAGCTATTTCCACAGCCATTTTCATTGACCGATAACGATAAACCTACGCATAGGACATATTAATAATAATATGTAGGTAATGCAATCAACAATGTGCCTTACAAAATACAACATTATAAGTATTTATCTAGACCAGACCACCCAACATAGTAATTTGATTAGCCAATACAAAAGTACTATCGACCGCAGACCAACTCCTTTTGCGTCTGTTTACTCACAAACATTCTTCACTCACTGGTTTTGACTAATTCCTACCCAAATATGCCATATTTAATCGTAGCGCATTGCGTACATACGTATAGGTAAAAGTTACAAGGAAAAATCCTTGTAGTTAGGAGTAAAAACGACGATAGTGTTTTGGGTAGTTAAATCAACTCACTTAGGGTTTAGGGACGTTAGGAAGTTCAACTACCACTTGCTGTTTTACCTATATATTCGCTTTTCGCTTAGCCTTTGTTCCAAACTATGTTGGAGTCGGCTTCCAGTCTCACCGGATGCAGTTGGATACCAGTGTTTTACATGGAGCGACTACCTATCTGACCTCCACAACCCAGTGACTTGGGTATAAACACAATACCCTTCGGAAAGACTGGTTGTCAGACTTTCAAGCTTATGACTACTGTTAACGACTGTCAAAGATCTTCGAAAATGACCTATAGAAGCTTTAATCTTAATCGGAATCCTTAAATGTAAACCAATGTTGTAGATCACGATACGTAAGTAGACATTTACACACGCAATGTCAATACCTAATCTTTATAAGAAAGTGTTTTTGTGCTAGCAAGTTGCGGAAAAACATATTGCTATTATTTTTTGACAGGCGTTTCTTCTGTAAGCTTAGTTGAATGCAATGGTAATATTGATATTACATGCATTTAGCACATATGTAGAAGAATATGGACAGTCATTGTTTTTAGTGAGTGCTTTTTTATCTTTTCTCAGCCTTGATAACACCCACTAAGACCTACATAATGTTTTCATTTACTTTTCAATTAGAGCTTTTTCTTACTTCATCTTCATTATTACATTGCTAACCCACGCGTAATTCACGCGACTATCTATGCCTTTAAACCTTTTCATTTTATCTATAGTTCTTAATATAGCGAGATAACTACAAAACACCAAACATCAAAGTCTTAACAAAAATCTATTCAGTCGTTCTTGATATTCGAACTAACAAACAGATAAAAACTCACAATGATATAATTACAGTACACAATACATTACGTAGTATTAACGAACAATAATAAGGCATTTGTATTAGATCAATGGTCTAGTAGGTACTATGTAGGCACGTCTAGGACACAATGTTAGGTCTCACGCCCTATTGTGAGACCTGTACTTAGAACCGATGTGATTCATTGTTATTACTATTACTATTGTAGCTTTTTGGTTCGGTTATTCAATTTGATGATTAGAAGTTTCTTGTAAGGTTAGTCTGTGTTTTCAATTGGTTACGAGGGCTTACTTTTTTGCAATGGTGCTGATTTTTTATTTAATTTTTAAAAAAGACATTTAGGATACATTGTAAAGTTTTAAGCTGTGAAATATATCCCGAGGCACATTAATTCATGCTTAGTTTGTAGGTAGTCCCCCCTTGTTGATAGCTTTACCTATCTAAAAGAGCTGAAAAGTAGCTCGCTAGAAAAGAATAAACAACCGCGTCTAAATCCTATTAATATCGTTACATCCTTTCGTCATCACTATTATGTCACTGTAAACGTAACAAAACTAGTCCACAAAAGAAAATAACCATGTATTTTTTCCGGAAAACGCACAAATGTGTCCAGTTATATATAACAAGTGTCAGTATTATCATACATCGTAACATTTGTACCATTATAAGTATGTAAGTTATACTAACCTACTGATATCGCAAATAAAACACACAACCTTTTCAAGTCAGTTTGAATAATATATACGAGTATGTAGATTAGAAGAGCAGGGATAGCCGAGTAGTGTAAGTTGGTACCTCCCACGCAAGTGGTTGCAGGTTTGAACCCGAGGCAGCACACCAATGACTTTTCGAACCTATGTGTTTATTAGAAATGATTATCACATGCTCCAACGGTGAAGAAAAATAGTTCTTGAAGGTACGCAAAGTCCTCAACCCGCACTTGGCCAGCGTAGTGGACTCAAGGCCTAACCCCTCTCTAATTACTGGAGGAGACGCTGCTCAGCAGTGGGACCTTAACGGGTTAAAATTATTATTATTAAATAGAGTGGTCTGAAAGTTCTTGCTAGTACCTCCATCTCGTATGACTCCACCTTAATTCCTAACCCGGTTGTAGTTTCAGTAATTGTTACAAATATCCTACGTGTTATATGACCGTTACGTGTTATAATCTGAAATCTCATAAATCTATACTAATATTATAATGCTGAAGATTTTTGGTTGTTTTCTGAACCCGCTAATCTCAGGAACTACTGGTGCGAATTGAAAAATTATTTGACTGTTGGATAGCCTATTTATTGAGGAAGGCTATACGCCTACAAGAGCAGAGTATCAGTAAAAATGTTACAAAAACGGCGAAAAATGTGACCCATTCTCTCCTATGTGACGCAAGCGAAGCTGCGCGGGTCAGCTAGGGTTTTATAAAATAATCAGTTTAAATTAAACTTTTATCTTAAGAAGAGCCAACATTGCAACGATATTAGTAGATACTTAATGCAATAAACACTCAAGAGCCAATACAATGTAGATTTAGTCTTATTACATTATCTACAAACACAATTAACGGTAAAGTTCAGCGTTATCTAATATTATTATGTAGAGAGGTTTGTTTGGACGCAATCTTCGGACATTCATATATGTACATATAAGAGATGAAATAATATCTTCAGAAACATCATCAATACGAAGAAGTTTTTTTAAAAGTATCTAAAATAAGCAAGAGATGTCGTTGGCAGCATTTTTATATACTTACTTAAGTTTCCGATACAAGTAATCATGAGTCACAGCGTTTAATTCAACAATATTGCAACACTGTCGCACCTAATTCCACGTTTCCTTCCTAAATACGCAATATTTTATTTAAAATTTGCGGATGGAGCCGCGGGGTAAAGTTAGTAATTAAGTAAAGTCCAAGTACAAACGCACACAGGTAAGATACCTAGTGAATATATAGTTATAGTATATGTTTTTAATGTGTGGTCCTTCAGTGTACTGGGCGGCGTGTGCGCTCGGTGGCTAGCGGGGGTCGCTAGGAACATTTATAAGGCTCGCGGACGCCTGTGCGGGACTAGTGCTCCCACAACCACACTGTACACAACAAATATGAAGGCTGCTGTAAGTTTATTATATTTTATTTTATATTTATAATATATAATAATAATAATATTTGCGACTAAGTACAAAATACTTCCTGTTTTGGGCAAATGATAAAAAAAATGATAAAAATTACTCTTTCCATGACAAATATTTTTATTGTGAAATAATATAGTAAGTCTACATTTAAATATATTTTTGAGATAACAACATTTAGAAATCTAGACTAAGAAACCTCCCTCTAGCTATGAGAAGCTTTAAAATATCGCTTAGTAACTTAAACACTTTTATTTTCATTCTTTTGACGATTTACAAGTTTATCAATGCTTTCGTATAAAAGCCTATTTGTACATGTTATTAAAGACCTGGACAATCGACATAGTTAAGATAAAAGTCACACGATAACTCTTATCAGAAATGTTAACGCTTATAGAGCAGTAGTAATTCGAGCCTACTAACCTAAAAAAGCCCATGTTATTTTAAAAGCCTTTTAAAGATCAACGAGTTACCGCGGTTTGAATGTCAACTGTTTACTACATATCCTACGATTAATATTCACCTTGTGTTGTCAAATTAACAAATGCACAGGGTATGGTTCCCACTCTGTCATTTGAAACTAACGAACGTTGACTATGGTGCATCCACACTGCTGGTAGTGTTTTAATGAGCATCATAATTTCGGAAGGCACGTTAAATAGTGAGGCCCGGCTGTCATTTTCAAAGATCTGTGACAGTCGTTTCTTGTAATCAGAAGCTTCGAAGTCTGACATAGGGGTTTCGTGTTAGAACAGGTAACTGAGCCGATAAGCAGTTATTCGATATAAAATAGGTACTGGTACTCAGTTGCATCGGGTGAGACTGAAAGCCGACTCCAACATCAACTATGTTGGAGTCGGCGGAAGAAAGGGTAGGCTGATTAATTGTTTCATATCTTGGCTGTCATTTAATGATTCAGTTAGGTTATCCAACACCTATATATTACTCGAGAAACTAGCACTAAGTCATATTCATAGTCATCATTCAAAATGACATAGGATTAACACGATCATGCATTCTGCGTTCTACTTGACGTTTCGGCATTGAATTAAGCTTACTTATTATACAACTTTTGCGAACACTTGTTTCGATATGTTGAATTTGATTACGTACTGATAACTTCGGTACAACATTTACTAACAAGTAACCTCTCGTTATCGTACGTTATCATTTACCATGTTGCCAAGTTATTGCCATTATATTGCCATATTGCCGATTAACACAACAAAGTTCTTACTGCATTGTGAATGCACCACAATGCACGTTGGCCACAAGACAAACGCCTGTGCCTCGTAACAACCGTGCGACCGTCACGAACCGCGCTAATGTCAGATTGATATACTCCGACGGAGGCAAGAGGCAATACATGCCCTCGATTGCATATTTGCATTCAACTATTATTTATTGTATCGATACTGTTTTGATTGCGTTTACGTTAAATGTTAGAGCTGTATTGGGTAATAAGGTTTTGTTATAATCAATCATTTAATGACGTTTGTGATCACTTTACTGTGTGTTGGGGGTTCGACTCTCACAGGGCACATACCTTTTTCTTTAAGGTGGCTAATGCATTAGACATACACCTGCGCCCCGAGTGGACTGCACAGTCATGTAGGGTAGGGCACATACCTGTATTACATACAATCTGAAAGTAAACATGTTAAATTTTGTTCCATTTGTTTCAGCTGTGTGTCCTCGTTCTTGCCGTGGCGCTGGTATCAGCCGCCGAGGAGAAGAAAAACGAGAAGCGCGGTCTTCTCGGCCTCGGCTACGGCGGCTACGGCGGCTTCGGCCACGGCTACTACGGGCACGGCCTCGGCCTGTACTCGCACAGCGCGCCGCTCATCAGCCATAGCGCGCCCATCATCAGCAGCGGCTACGGCATCGGCCATGGAATAGGCTTGGGACATGGATACGGGCTCGGCCTCGGCCACGGGTACGGTCTCGGCCATGGGTACGGTCTCGGCCTTGGCCACGGTGTTGTCGCGTCTGCTCCTATCGTCTCCCACAGCTATGCCGCCCCGCTCCACTACGGCGGCCCCCTCATCGGCAGCCTCGGTCATGGCTGGCATTAAAGTGACAGTGCTTGAGTGTTTAGTGCCAAATTAGTAAGTTTCGTGATCCATTTCTTGTAAATTTTATGTCTGGGGATTAAATTTTTCTTTTTTTTATGTATTGCGGTGATTTTATTTTGGTTACCTATGATGTAAAACGGGTGGCAAGTGAAGCTAGTTATAGAGCATACACGCACGATCGTATAAGCTCCACGGTGATACAAGGGTAACAGAACGTATTCATACTTTTCAGTTAAAGTTTCAGTGACGACCAAACCAAAGTTTAGGAGAAGACAAATGATAATATCACAATTAATATACTTGTTGTGCGTACGATTGCTTTTGTAAGGAAACAGTATAAATTGGTACTGTAATCTAATCTAGTTCGTTGTGAAACATGCATACACACACGCGGGTGTACTCGTAGTAAATGACTTAATATTTCATTGAGCATTACTATCTAATTACATGAAGCAATGTTCTAATACTCACATGAAGAGATATTATATTACATTTCTTTAAAGACACTACCCCAGCTCACACTCAGTGACCGCAGTCTTTCATTAAGTAAATTATTTAATCAATATTTGAAATACATTTTTGACTGCACCTGTTTGCGTTTCTCTGAAACTTTTAATAGTTCTGATCCTTGGTTTCGTCCGTGTGTATTTATTATTATAATCTACCACTTTCTGTGTTCAATTTCAGTTGTATTGCTATAATAGTGTATATATAGCTAAGACACCTGAGATACTATTATAGTTATTTTAATTCCTATTAGAAGTCTAGATAAGAGCTGTCTATTCCACTTGTTATATAGAAATTCCACCAGAAAAAAAAACAATTTCTGTATAACAAGTCATATAAGCGTCGTCAGGCGAATAAGCTAGGCTCATAGTAAAGTGGCATATATCCCCGATCGATGAATTATTCAATGAATCACTAGATGGCGCTGTCGCAACCGGAAGTGTCGCCGGCGGAAGTTGTCGAAACTTAGTAGGTAATGGTGGTTGTTTATATTGCGAATGTGTTTATGAGCTAAGCGCTGTGATGTGTTGATTAGATGATAATTACCGGCTTCCTTTATAGAGGTACAGCCTTTGAGGTTTGATGTGTAACCTGTGACTTATGTTTCCTTCAAGGGCTTTACGTATTCAGGTTAGGAGGTTACGTTAGTAATGTAATTTTTCCGCGATATTTTCAAGCTGATCGTAAAAGTTGTTGTTTGCAATAATATGAAGTAATTAACTATGGTTTGGATATTGATTAATTTATAATCGAGAATATTTCAGATTTTTAGAATGACGTCACATTCAACCTTACAGCTACAATTGTCTATTTTCACATAAGTCGATGGCTTATTAAAGTTATTTAAAAAAACTTGTACAAAGCTGGCACAGTACAAGAATGACTGACGTTAACGGGAGGAGCTTTATGTGCTGCAGTGAACTAAGACTCTAAATAGCCATTTAGTGAAATAGCTAAGTTTAATAAGTAGTTTCATTTGTCGTGATTTTAAAACAAGTTCCCACTACACCACACCTATGTCCATTATTCAATTCAATCTAGTGTATTTCCCCACACGCACGTCGCCAGTGTTGCCACCGTATAAAACACCGTACAGTATCGAGTGCAGTTTCATAATTCCCCCACATTTGTCAGAAACGCCCAGTATTTGCACTATTTATGTGTTTGTGCCCTTTTAAGATACCAGTGCGGATTCATGACGCATTTTATTAGGACTTACCTTTCTAATTTATTGAGTTGCGTTTCGTTTTATCGGAATTTATTGAGATGGAGTTCTGATGTTATGTTTTAGGTATGTAGTGATTACTACATACTTGATAAATATCAGAGTTATGATTTCTTGAAGGATACTTGTCATGCCAATGTATTAACGTTTTTGTTTGTCTTTACAGACTATTTTTACATCGATATTTTACTATGAGGTGAAACTTTTCGTTTGCTTCCATATTTTCAATTGGTTCGATAATTTCATACATTTTCAAATCAGAATCGGAAATAATCGTCCTTGCCGTAGTTAGGTTCGATTATAATGTGATTGTTATACCTCGCTAAGCAAGGAGAAACATAAACTAGGAACTGAAACTAACTGACAATCTACAGTATCAACAGATGCTGCTAATGGAGACTATTTTATTAATATTATATTGTCAGCACAGGCCACCTACAAGCAGAAATAAATAAACTTATAATAACAGGCGATAAAATCATCCAAAACAAGTCAACACTTGTTAAAAACACGCACAATGCCTCCAGTGCCGCGGAGTACCGCTATAGTCCGACGACTTAGTAGAGAGCCTTGACACTTATTTAAATTATAATTTATAATTCGTGTATTCCGTGTATTTCTAAAACAAAGTAGCTGTATCATAAAATCTGCCAGCACTAATGTTCTAAACCCTGAATTTTGCATGTATCCGCCAGCCGCGAACCTTACCTACACGGCTCTATATTAATTTGTAGGACTACACTCTACATTCTGAATTTTGTACACATCCGCCAGCCGCAAACCTCGCATACATGTCTCTTTACAAAGTTGTCAGACTATAGTACCTCGACCTACCGCATTTATGTGTGTCGCAACACTTAACAATTATCTGTGCACAGTTTTTCGACGACGTTTGTGCAAAAACAAACAGTACATAAACGGTGTGACGTCACTGCGAGCCGCGCCGCGCGCCCGAATGAGCACACAAAGCTCTGCCTTACTGGGACACTATGTGATTTGCACACAGGGTCACCGGTAACATATAATAATGTGGGAAAGTTCATGACTTTCAATAAAGGAATGACATATTTTAATAAACGAATTTTAAAGAAATTATATTGTTTAGTTTTAACACCTTCTAAGAAAAACAAAAGCAAAAGAAGGCTAAAGAAGCATTATTTGATTGCTCTTGAGTTTCGGTAAAAAAAACATGAAATATCCGACCTTTTCGTGAACTGGTCCACTGAAGAAATGTAATTTATTTAGCGAAACCTCAATATTATTCCAAAAATATATAATATTCTTGCTTTATAAATCAATAAGTATACTATACTCTTACGTGACTGAGTGACTAGTGAGCACTAAAAGAGGTTTATTTTTTAAATTCCGGTAGCGGTAAGATTTCTTGCGGGCAAAGCCGCGGGTGGATAATATAGATAGTCCAATAAGAAGCAAAAGTACCTAAGAAATAACTTGCAAATATTCGTCAATCAGTTCTCAACTTCCTAGTCTCATTAGCCTCCCACACGTCACTTGACACAGCTAATCGATCTTGTATAAATGTAGGCCGGTGTGCGGAAACGTTAGCGGCTACCAGCAATAGCAGCCCTAATAGCGGGCACAAAAACTGGTGCCATTCGGCGTCGGGCGGCGCCTGTGTTGCGACATGACACGTACGAGTCTCACGGTCCACTATCAGTACTATCTAGTAAGACTAGTTAAAGTACTATCTGGTATTAGACTTGTGCGGACGACTAGACGGCTAGCTGTCTATCGATCTATGAAGAGTCCGCCGCGCTTTAAAGAAAGAAGTCCGATGATTCGTTACTGACTGATAACTCCAAGGTGCAAGCTTTAATTCCTTAGAGTTCACTTCACACTTTTAGTATTTAGGTGCACATCTTAAAACACTGTAATATAAGAGTACTATATTATTTTTGTAAGGATTAAGTTTAGTAGTACCTAAGTTATAAAGTAGCAAGCAGAACCGCGCGGCTTCGCTCGCATGTAATTTGAATAAAATGTAAGACTTATCAATTTAAAATGTATCCTTTACATTTGAACGAAATCAATATCAGACTGTTTTCGTGATGCCCACAGGTCTTATGTAGGTATTTACAGTACACTACATGTACAGTTAACTAACACCGTAACAAGTTACACCTGTACTGCGCCAGAAGTTAGGAAAGTTTACTTAACATATAACAAACACATAGTATTGTGAGATATATAAATGACTAGGTTAAATTATTAAGACAGATTTGTACCGGCGGCGGCGAAGATGAAATTTCTTATCTAAGATTATACAGGAATTAACATGAATTTGCATTTTACCTTGAATTGCTTGATGTTTCGGCACAGGCCCCATTGACCGTATAGTCGCAAGCTAACCAACTGAACTTATTACACAGATTTTCTGTTAGGATCTTTAAAGAAAGTCTATATTTAGTAGCCTAAAAGATTAACTCATTGAATAGCTTTGCTACTGGATACGTTAAATACCATTAACACGAACTCTACAAAAGCATTGAAAATTGGTCAATGGTTAAAAGTCACCACCCTTTTCATAATACTTATGTAGATTTTATACTCCAAACTTGTAATAATTAGCTGTTGATGTTATAGTTTATGTGGAGGTAAGTACAAGGTCAATGATTGACATTCGGCGCAGAACTGAAGGGCGCTCTGACGGATGACATTTAAAACATTTGTTAACACGTTACATCGGTACCTTTTAAGTTATCGATGTAAAGTTAGAATAATAGTAAGAAAAGATTGAACTTCGCTAGTAAATATATAAGAAGAATAAAATACAAGAGTTTTAGACCATACATAAACATAGCACACTACAATAAATTTAAGTGCTTTAATTTATTTTTATCTATGACTAATAGTTACGATATAATATGTAACTTCATTTTGTATTCGTCTAGTATAGTCTATAGTTCAGGACTCCTTCGTGATTTATATTAGCAATACGCCTAGTAGTTATTGCCTTTTTATTGTACAAGGCGCTTAGCGTTTGTTCATTTTTTATATCGGTAGTTCCTTCATCCTCCACCGCTGTAATTACTAAACTGTAATTTTTATTAGTTATTGTTGTATTTGCCAACATTCGATTCAACAGTAATAAAAAGTGAGTTAACCAAGCTGAGCACAAATCAGCAAGAATAGCAATCTTCTTATACCTAATCGTTATTTGATTCAGTTTTCAATATATTCCTACGAGATACGTACAAGCAAACTGTGGAGTGACTCTTTCATATAGCTTCTAGTGTAGGCTGCTTACGTTTTTTGTTAAAGTCGTTTACCAAGTAGATCTTGTATTCTAGGCATTCAATGTTAGGAATATTATTTTCCCTGATTTTCGTTTCAGAGACGATTTGACCCACTATATACTTACTTAGTCAGTATAGAGCTGAAGACACAACAATCGGCATTATGGGATTATTAAAAACTATGTTTTATTTGTTTCCTCCTTTGCCCACACTAAGGCAACACTTAGCACCACATGTTTTCGTTCTCAGAACCATACTGAATTTGGCTGTTGATTTTACGACCCTCCTATAAGAAAAAATAACCTCTGCCTTTATAGCGTATCGATACACAAATGCTATGAAGTCTAGTGTTAAACACTATGTACCTCAGAAACCGGGGGTTACTTATATAAAAAAAGCTATTGAATAGATAAACTACCGCTAAATGTACTCAGAAATCGGGGGTAAGAAAGCTATGTTTTGTCCTAACAGTAAGAAATGTGCGAAGCGTTTTAACCGCCGAGCAGTTCCCATATGCAAATGAATGCATCTTCATACAAACCAGTTAGATGAAGTATGTATATTAACTGTTATATAACATGAGGAAGTAGTTATCAATATAATAAATAGTAATAAATACACATTATTGTCAGACGGGCCCACACGCTGTGCCTTAAACCAACGTAGAGATCAAGCTTTGAATACGTCATCAATCAATTAAGGGCCGGTACTTAAAGCTATTGGATAACTTGGACGTGTCTACAGAATATGTAGGGACCGCCATAAGGAGAATATTGTTCTGGGAGCATCGATGGATAAATCAACACTTTAAGTTTCCCATAACTTAGTATTTGTCTGCCTCCGTGGCGCAGTGGTTATGGTCACCACGCCTATTGCGTCGGGAGGTCGTAGGTTCGATTTCCGTATGGAACAATTATTTGTGCGCTCCACAAATAGTTGTTTCCGGTCTGGGCTTACTTTTTGTCGGTTGTTTGTAAAGACACAAGCGACACAAAATAAAACATTAGCGCGGGAGTTGTCTTTAAAAATTACCTTTATTTTTTAACACTTCTTCGCATGAAAGAATGCTTTCTTAACCATCTACACCAGAAAGTAGTTGAAGAGTTATCAAGCCAAATATTCCTTCTTCTTGCACCTTTGCAACTAACAATTGGTTTTACTATCTATTTATGGTCATTTCTGAACGACTTGCAGCGCGATTCTGTGTAGTCCGTACTGTCGAGTATCTAGAGTTAGCCATTACCACAAAAATAGTTCCTACAGCACCCGCTAGTGGCACTGCTCAGACTTTCATACAAATGTTCTCTATAGGGAACCGATTCTTGATAGCCGATAGTGATAGAGAATCGCGCTACTGAACTCAATTTATTGAAAGACGTACTCCAGCTTATTTACCCACCAGTTTAATATAAGATGATGTAAGATATAGAAGATGTTACATGTAGCTCCAACCCTGACAAGTACAAACTATGACCTGCGTCTGAACCCTCATCGACCCTGTACTCCCAATGCCACGTGTAATCCTCATTGCGTATTCAAAACTTTATAGCTATTTACAAATATGTATCGATATGATTGTGTAAGATGTCGTCAGAAGGGCTCGGTGGCGCAACACTAATTAGTGATGCCCCCTATTGGTATAAATTGTCACCGGAACTTGGTGGCAAGTCAAATCTGTGCAGTCACTGTGAACCTTCGCACGGAAATATGAAGTTGTTTGTAAGTAGTTTTGTTTACTTCCTGTAGTGATAGTGATATCAAAAGTGAGTCGTAATTGTTAGTTCATAAGCAATATTTTGTCAGTTTAAAAGACCGTATAGATAAAGGGTGGCCCGGCGCTTCTGTTATAGTACTAGAGCTTTGAACTTATCGGTGTGCAGTATATTCTTACGTATTGGTGTCATTATTTGTATTCTTCTTCTTCTTATTTGTATTAGTAGATGGGAAAGACAAAAGTTGAGAGTGTTACCTTTGTAGTCAGTATAACTTGATATTATTGAGACTGTTCCTCAACCATCTCAATATTTATTTATATCTAGTGATCGAGTTGTCAGTCCACAGAACAAGTATAAGAATCAAAATAACTATTGATAAATGTTGCACTAACAACAGATCTGCTCCCATTGTGTTTAGTAGGAAGCTATTTTGAAAGTATATTATAATACTAAAACTACACGGTGCATTTCAGACATCAACTGTCTCAGTCTTCTTCTTATTCGTCATGTTCTTATCCAATGTTATGTGGGGACGGCATGGCTTGTTTTCTTTCTGAAAAACACACTGTGAAGGGATTCGGCTGATGCTTTAACGACGGACCACTTATTCTCATCTCAGTTCCGAAAATACACAGGAGGCAACAACTGAAAATATATAGTTTCAGCAAAGTCTTGTAAATAATGACGATCACATAAAATTCTCACACGTAATATTTCTAAAACGAATAGTTATTGCGTCTGTAGTGTTTGTAAAAGCAATTAATTGGCGAACTATCTCACAGTACATCGTATTGCTCGCGGCAGAGGAGGCTCAGCATTACAAGTTACTATAACTTATGAGACAGTTCATTACAATTGTTGAATTATATTAGTTCGTTGCGTCACTGAATAAGTTCACGTAAGGTTGTACTATTTGTTATTGTAATGGTTTTAATATAATTGAATTTGTTGTCTACGGTAGGTTGACTGAGAGACTGTGTGAAATTCGGTGTTCTGGCTGAATTTTACAGGACGTCTAGTTACTTATAGATCAGTATAACATGTTGTTTTGGATCTATACTAAATAGGTTGAAACGTAAAGTTGAAACGGTTTTTCTTTGTTGTATCCAGTATTCATATAGCCACACACCTGTGACTTTGTGTTACCATGATACAACTTACGGGTACCTCCTTTCCCGTAAGTGGAAGCCCCATAAACAAATATTAAAATTCGGGGCATACAGTTAACGATTTACATATTTTTCAAATTTTTTTTAAAATAAAGACTAATTCATGTACAGTTCACTCAAGAACCAAATAAGTTTTTGTTGCTTAAACTGTGGCTCGCGGGAAGAAGTAAATAATACTCATCTCCTAATTTCCATAAAGCCTACTTTCTGAACCGGAAGTATTATAAAATATTCAATATCATAATCATAAATATATGTATTTGATTAGTTCCATTCGCTTTGAAATTAAAACTAATCGCTGATATAAGTTGAAGTGCTTCTTAGTGGTTATAAATTATATTATTTATATTTCCTTGCACATTATGTGTTTGTTATGAAGGTAGATTAAAAATGTCTGTTTGTCTGACCAAATCGCTGAAATGAATAAACACTAAATCATTTTATTTGACACACATGATTCTTGATATAAATAAAACTAGATTAAAAATACGATTGCAGCGGTAGATCATAATTGATTAAGCAATTCTGAAAGGTGTTCATAATTATGTCTAATTTCGTCGTGCATTAAAGTTATGGTTAAATATGCACCTTCGATCAAATGGACCCGCGCGCTACGAAACTCCCTGGATCTATAGTTATCCACATTATTTTTTGTGCTATCCTTTTAATCAAATTATGTTTGCCGTGGTTTCAAGCTGACTGACCAAAAAACACAGCTCACTTTTATGTATACCTGCTACTTCAAGGCTCAATGCATATTCCAACTGAGATTTATGTAGTGACCTCTTGAAATTATTAATACATATGTAGATTAAGAATTATGCGTATATCTGTTATACATATTAATAGTTTTGATTTATTTATTGTGCAACGTTATGTGGGATTAAGTCAGTTTGTTGCCGAACCACCTTGATTTATGATAATGTTCAGTGAACTTCTTTGTGCCGTGTGTCGATGTATTCATTAGTAGTTATTGAGTTATCACGTAGAAGTAAGTTTGAATTTGTTAGATCGTTTGTCACTTTTAGCGCAGTCTGTAAATGCATGTCAATGAAAAAAATAAAAGGAGGCAGAGTTGTGTTTAAATAATGTGTTTATTGTAGTAAATAGTAAAAATATTTTTTCGTAGAGCCTAGAATTCATCTATACGGATATGCACATAACTTCGCTTTTAACATACTTTCCTCTATTACAGGAATGTCTACAATAATCCAAATACTTATTTATAAAATATCACTAATTCTATGTTAATTTGTCCCTAGGTATGCACCGTCCTGCTGGTTGCGAGCGCCTCAGCGGCTCGTCTTAAGCGCGGCATCTTCGGCGAGCCGGGCGGCCTCCTGTCCCCCAGCCTGCTCAGCGCACCGCACAGCTCGCACTCGCACCACGACCCGCACGGCTACTCGCACTCGCCTGTCATTCACGCTGAGCCCTTGCACGCCAGTCTGCACGCCGCGCCGCTGATCTCCGCCCCTATAGCTCATGCTCCCATACACTCTGCACATATAAGCCATGCCGAGCCTTTACATTTGAGCTCAGCTCCGCTGTCTTTAAGTCACTCGGCCCCACTGTCTCTGAGCCACTCTGCACCTTTGTCTCTCAGTCACGCCGAGCCGCTGTCTTTGAGCCACTCTGCACCTTTGTCTATCAGTCATTCCGCTCCCCTGTCATTAAGTCACTCTGCGCCATTAAGTCACGCTCACCTCTCGCATGCTGAGCCTTTACATTTGAGCCACTCTGCCCCACTGTCTCTGAGTCATTCCGCCCCACTGTCCCTAAGTCACTCTGCCCCACTCTCCTTGAGCCACTCTGCCCCACTGTCTCTCAGCCACTCTGCACCACTATCTCTGAGCCACTCTGCCCCGTTATCCTTGAGCCACTCTGCCCCAATCTCCCTTAGCCATTCTGCCCCGATATCTTTAAGTCACTCATCCCTATCTAGTCATTCTCATCATCCTCACTCCGAGCCCCTGCACCTGAGCCACTCTGCCCCTCTGTCCCTGCACCACTCATCCCCACATTCGCACCACTCGTCCCCACACTCCCACCACTCCCACTCGCCCCACTCCTCCCACTCGTCCCAGCCTCCAGTCATCATCAAGATCATCAAAGTCAAGGCCGCTCCGGAATCATCCTCATCTGGCTGGTGGTGAAAAGTTATTTACGATTGTTTGTTAAATTATATGAGTTAAAAACATAAATGAGTATTTTGTTTTTATTTGCATGTAATTTGAAATTACTAATGTAATGGCTAGTAATAACCTAACTTTTGACCTCCCACGTAGAGGGTTCAGGTTCAAAACTCTGACATTTAATATTCGTATAAAAAATTTGAGAGCTGATATTCGATACCAATATCGAACAAGCTAAACATAGCAACCAAAATAATAAATATGACGATGTTTAGAATAATGTAAAATCAATCTTTGCCAGTAGTGTATTTCGAATGAACTTTTATTGATCAAATCATTTTGAAAATACTCCTATCAAGTATTTACACTTGATTGAACAGGCCAGTTTTTTTGGAAAGAAATAATCGTTTTGAAAATATTGAAGCTAATCTATAAGTATGGATAATTGAACCATCGTTATAGATAAATTATTGATATGTCTGTAGACGTAAAGGTCTACCTTAATTAATTGTAATAATAAAATCTCCATATTAACGATATTACTTCTCAACTTACACATAAATAAAACGCTCCATATCTGATAATATTAAACTAGTATATTACTAACTTTATGAAGCATCATTATAATTACAATTTATTTCATTAGAGGGAAATATTTATCTTCTTGAATGCGGATTCTTATACTCATAGTTAGATATCAATAAAGTATATGTATATCTTTTAATTTACTGAACATGGGAATTGAGCCCAAACCAATTGAGATGTACCCCGATTCTCTACTACTATGGAGTATCCACAGCGACAGGCTAACTATCAAACAATTTTGGATGAAAATCTGATCAGCGCCTCTAGCGGATGTCGTAGAAACTATTTATTGCAATGCATTTTAAATGTCAAACTCCATGGTTCCGATTGTACCTACAGAATCGTGCTACTGATCTTATTACGAAGGGAAGACGCCTCAAATTTTGAGATTAACGATGATCAGGGGAGCAATGGATGAGACAAGCGCAAGACTATATAAAGTGACGTACCAAAGAGACGCATATACTCAGTTATAGATAGAAATGAGCTAAAAGATAATAATATATGAACATGGCTTTTAGAAAACAGGTTTTACCTAATCTTTAAGTTTAACATAATCTGGATTTTAGCAGTAATATTCCTAAAACGTTTTAGTTTGTAAACAAAGCGGTCATTGACATCTCGCTCCTTCGGTCTATATACGGGAGAGTGTTGCACAACGTTACCTCGCCTCACTACGGATCTACACTGAGCACTCATACATATGTTAATTATATAAAAACTAACTGAATTTCGCAAACAAGTTAAAACCTTGTTAGACATACTGAGAGTGTATTGTAACCATTCAAATCATTAAATAAGGATTTAAACATTTACTATCATTAGGTAAAGAACAAGTTCAGTAGAGCTTTTACATAATTATGCTCAAAACTATCCTGTCACATACATTTTTAGGGTGTTTGACATTAAAATCTCGATAAAAATGTCGCTTAAAAGTTCATGTACATCCCGCTACCGCCTTTCTTTTATGATGTCAACATCGATTTTTACAAGATCTTGTGGTAGCTTCTGTTCGCCACCAATATACGTGGTTTCCATAATGAGAAAGATATGTTCTTACACACATATCATAAATTATTTATTATTAAGTTTATCTTATCATATTCCTGCAATGATGTGTAATATGTTTAACATATTTAATTACTTCAAGTTAATAATTTTAATGTAAATAAGCTGCAATGATTTAAAAACAAGAGTGGAAATGAGGCGTATATTTGTAACATTATGCTCTTCCAAGCGTTTTCCTGTACACTTCTATACGAACAAAAACGCTTCAAAGCTAATTGCAGGTTAGGGACCTGCAATTAGCTATAGTTAAGGATTGAAGACATGTAGCACGCCTCTGTATAATCGATACTTTCGAGTATCGAGAGTTTGACATATCAAATGTACTGCAAAAATATTGCCTATGATAAATATATGACGCCCGCAAGAGGTGCTGAACCGATTGTCATACATTTTTTTTTACAGCTAGCCAATAGTCGGTAGCAGATAGTGGCAGAGAATCGAGGTACTGTTTCAGTTTGCTTTAGATTTTCGAAAGGGAAAAAAAATGTGAGAAGAAATTGATGAAATTAGTTCTTGTTTTCCTGGCCCCGTTGGTAGAAAAAAAACTACGCATTCATAACAAATTTTAAAGCTCATGACGATATGTGCATCCAAGGTTGTATAAATTTGATCCATACTCATAACAGCATCTCATACATGTAATTATTAAAACTTCAATCTGAATTCAAAAGCAATCAGTTCAGATCAAATAACAGTCAATTGTGAACCTAATTTACAATGCAATGTGTGGCAACACTGCTCATACTAGCATCGATAGCGAATGTGGCGATACTCTGTGATTACATATGTAGGTACATTTAGACAGGAAACATACGTCTGTTATGTATGGACGAATTGATTGTGAGAATATAACAGTTACCTTGGGATTTATTAAGATGATATCACTTTTTAGTAACCTATAGATTTTTCAAGGTTCCAAAGGTCCTGCATCAACACACCAAAAGAAGGTTACCGGGTCAGTTTTTTTAGTAGCAGCACCACATGACACAGCTTTCCCCACAAAAAGTAAGGATCCAAAATTTTACCCCTCGAAAAATTGGTTTTAGTTATTGAAAGCCGTCTGAACTGGAGTGGTGATACCAAAGCGTGGTCGCGGTATTTAAATCCTGTATGGGACATATAGACATTTGTGTGATCTACAAATGGTTATTTTAGTGGTAGTTTATGTCTATTGTATGTATGTTAAAGGCGACACGTATATTTCAAAATGGAATACACTTTATTATATTTCTTTAACATCAAACTTAATTAAGGATTCATACGAGAAGCGTTCTCATAACCCAGCGATGATCACATAATCGCCACCTGTTAGGAACACACCTAACAAATAGTCTCCCAGCCTCTACATACAGTGTATAATCCAATTGAAATATTAGCAATATAGTTTAATTGCTTCAAC
This sequence comes from Anticarsia gemmatalis, assembly GCF_050436995.1. Classification (NCBI taxonomy): domain Eukaryota; kingdom Metazoa; phylum Arthropoda; class Insecta; order Lepidoptera; family Erebidae; genus Anticarsia; species Anticarsia gemmatalis. Next base: position 280,990 of record NC_134756.1, on the reverse strand, counting down.
TCCGGTTACATGGAAATGTGATATCGCACACTTAGCAGATGTGAGGACATAACTCAAAAAAACACTTTTTTCAGATAATAAATAGATTATTGTGTTCTCTGTGCACCGCAGGAGTTTGCTGATATGAATAATTATTGTGATACCTATTATGCTATAAAGACATGAATTTAAGAGATCTGAAAAGTTTGGTTTCGCGGTTATTTCGGTATTAACAAATATGTTGGGCTCTCGTACAATTTTCAAAAATGCCATGTATTAGATCGGGGAAAAAGTCTTTTCGCATTATAGTATGTATGAACTTGTAATAAAATCTCTTTGGCTTCAAGAATCACAAATGAGTACACGGTTCATTAGATTTCTTTCAGTGAGCTCGTGAGGTACCTAATATCGAGCTTTTTTGTGTAGAGAAAAGATTTTATTACAAGTTCATACATACTATAATGCGAAAAGACTTTTTCCCCGACCTAATATTACAGCGTTATTTTATATTTCTTACATTTATCACGCCTGTTATACCCATTTACAATGTTGGTCCTATATCCATAGCTTTTTGTTCACTTTAAAATCGAGTAAATTGGTCAGCACGTATATTTCGCAGATGAGCATAACTCAAAAATGTGATTCTTGACTTACCGCCACTACATCTAGACGAACTATATGTTCAGGATATAGTTACATAATGAACAAACACATAAAGCGAGTTAAATGTGTATATTATGCTGAGATCGTAAACCAATCAGCGCGCAATTAACTCAGTGCTAAGAGATTAATTTCACTGAACTTTACACACAGGTTTCAAGGCGGGTGCGGGAACATGAGAATAGTTGCTATGTGCTATTACCGTTGAGAAATATGTTGTTGGTTTGATTTCTTCGCAACACAAATGTTTGTTTAGGTTACTTGGTGTACAGTCTATGTATATTAAATACATACAGGCATGGACCAAAGAACACCCCCGGGTATGGTCCTTACAAACTAACTGTCCATAACTTTAAAATATAATTTCAATTGAATATAAGCGCGAGTTTGAATATCCCTTAGAGTTAAGACATACCTAGCACCTCTATCAAACAACTTCAGTGAATTAAGTTTACCTGTCAAACCTAGTCTTTAGCCAGTTATGTAGTATATCTTTTTATTAAGGTTTCATTAGTTTACAATGAGAAAAGGCCAGAATATCCAATCAGTTCTTAGTTCCACTTCATCCCAAAGCACATCGCTCACAGATATAACAAACATAACCCATTAAGTTTTAATACATCAAACCAACAGTAATTCATCGATGATTATAATAAAGAGCCTTATATGCTAACGTCAGAGACCAGGGAGTGTCCAACTAGAGACTATGATAGTCATAGTTAGAACATCATACTCATCATAGTTAGATATATTATAGTTAGGCATCATTTCAACTAAGTCTTGTTGGCCTTTGACTGACATATTTAGTCATAATCACCTTATTATCGTACTGCAGGTATTAGATATATCCTATTAACATTATAACTGTGAAAATTTTGATGTTTGTTAATTTGGGGTAAAATACTACTGAACGAATTTTAATAGAATTTGGGACGCAGATAGATTATAACCTGGAAGAAAATAAAGTCATTTTTATCTCGGGTTTTTTTTTTCTACGCGTACGAAGTCGCGGCAGCGCGTGCAGCTAATAGTGCAATGGTCACTATTTTATGACTTTGTTAATTCTGCGTATTCACTTGATTTTTATGGGCCATCAATTTTCATAATTTATGTCACAAATAACTGTCGGCTTGCATTGCAATTCTACCTTCAACTATCTAAATGGCAAACTTCATTTAATTCGGTTAAGTAGTAAAAATAAATAAATTTAATCTAATCGTGTCCCACTGCTGGGCAAGGGTCTCCTCCCGGAATGAGGGAGGAGTTAGGTCTTGAGTTCAGTAGTAGGAATATAAAATCCAAGAACGCATTAACGACTAATATTTATGTATAACGTTATCACGATTGTTATAGGAAAACGCTCGCACCCCGATTACATGGGACTGACATTGTTAATGATGAATCTTGGGTGTTTTTCATACACTCTGCCTACATCTTCAAGTAAAACAGGCGTAATATTTAGTAGCGGTAGAACGGGGCTACATTTGAATACAGGGGTTACTCAAAAATGGGAAGAAATGGCCAAGTTTAAGGTCAATTACACTATTTATCATGCTACAGTTTTATTCATAGCAATATTTTAATTTTACCTACCAAGAACTGGAAAACTGAACTCGTCTCGAGATTTAATGCGAGCTATTTACTTATTATTTCTATAATCAAATAAACCCATATTTTCCTAAAGTACCCCATTCTACGTATGTTTATTATGCATTACATTTAATCAGTTTACTCATAACTCAACGTCTCATCAAAATAGTATTATTTAACTTATCTATACTAATCTATACTTCTATACTAATATTATAAAGCTGAAGAGTTTGTTTGTTTGTTTGTACGCGCTAATCTCGGGAACTACTGGTCCGATTTGAAAAATTCTTTCAGTGTTAGATAGCCCATTTATCGAGGAAGGCTATAGGTTATATATCATCACGCTACGATCAATAGGAGCAGAGTACCAGTGAAAAATGTTACAAAAACGGGGAAAGTTATGATTCTCTTATGTGACGCAAGCGAAGTTGCGCGGGTCAGCTAGTTATCTTATATATCGTGTACAGATGCGCTAAAGTTCATAGTTCAAATCATTGTGGCTAATTTGGAAGACAAATGACATGTCAAGTGGTACGTCCAAGTACGTGCATCGTTGGAACCACCTAATATGTCATTGTGTGATTTAAGAGCCTTCATTTGCGTACCTTTAGCGCCAACATTGAATATGATTAGCAAAGATTGTATATGGAAAATTTGGCATGATTAATTTCGTTAACCAGATGGACTACCTAAACTGCAAAATTAGCAATAAAAGTCTATGAAAATTCCTAAAATTGTGGATGTCTTTTTGACTGCTACGCTATTAGTTTCTTTAAAAAAATCTAGATTATTTTCTCGCATTAGTGGAGGCGTGCTATCTATAGTTCTCTAAATTTCACTAAGCTAACCCAATTTTTAATCCCAAATTTTGTTATCAATGTGCCAGTACGAACAATGATATATTAATATAGCACATGGCCAGCGAGATCGTATCACAATGTTTTCCTTCACTGTTGGAACTAGTGATAACACTTAACTTCGAAAAGACATTAGTGTGTTGCCTCGGGATCGAACCTACTTATTTAACTATTTTTTGAAAACTAAAAGTACTATCAGGTGATTTTTATCTATTCTTACGTGTGTGTCGACGCAACAGTAGGCACATATCGTCACCCATACAGGCTATATTTACTATTGTCAAGTTCCGGCCGTGGTTGCAGAAACCCGCGACCACAAGCCTACGTGCGACCACACTGTCACATATTATGTGCTATTCATTACTAATTGTGTACCTGAAGCACTTTGTTTGACTATTTAGCTATTTACTCTTTAAATAGTATAAACATGAGAGATACTAATATAATATCACGCCTATTATAACTTATAATGTAAAGATGAATATAACCCTCTCGAGTATTATACACAGCCCCCTTGTAGCCCCCTTCCCCTATATTCTGGAAGGATGCCATTGCCCAGCCAAACCATTTTTAGAGTCAAGATGTAGGGCACACTTCAAAACTTAATTATAACCGTACTACTGAAAAACAGATCAAACGTACCTGCAACGCAATAGACTGTTCGTTGGTCTGTTATGCAAATTGCTAAACCGATTCGCCATGCATAGAGAGAGTTGAAGACCCGGGATAAAACGAAAACAACTTTTTTCTAAAATCTGTCCTTAAATAAATTATTTAATTCTCTTAAAGTACATGCGAGCGGTGCCGCGCTGGTCAGCTAGTAACAACAATACATTCGCAAATGTAGTCGAGGTCAGTAAGCACAAATAAATCATTATTTTCATTAAACTTATATCATAAAACGTTATTATAAAGTCAGTGACCGACTATTATATCAGTTCGCCAAATATCAACGCGATCAAAACACTATTATCCTTGCAATGCAACATGCATCGCGTCATAACAACATACATTGCCGCTTTTGTTCGAGACAACCTACATGAACGTGAACAAACCAAGCAATGGATACCTAAACACAAGTGCATGAATATGAATATATAATTTTTCGAAATTAGGATTATGACACGCCCTTGTGCGTCACAGTGTAAAATAATTGATTGATGTTTCGCAAGGAGATGCAGCTGTACAACTGGTTGCAGTACTGGGTGGGACAATGTGAACCACTCTGTGGCGCGTCACCATGGAGAGCTGTATATAAGCGGGTGATGCACCTCCATGCACACAGTACTGTGTCCTCTTCACTTGGACTTAAACATGAAGATCATTGTAAGTGTTTGTTCTTTACTTTACTTAATAATCGTAAAAGGGTATTGTGCTACCGGTTCAAAGGTGAGCACAGAGTAGTTTAGATTTCGAGTAAATATACATCCTTAGTAACAGATGTCAATCTATAATCTTGTCTAGTTGGCAGATACAAACTTCCCCCTTAATTAGGATGGGCCTATGACTGAGTGCATCAATAATCGATGTTCATCGACTCGAGACAGATATTCCTTTTTTCCCCTTATATCGTAGATTATAACACTATTATCAATGAATAAGAATACTATTTCCAAATCAAATTGTTACTGATCTAATCTGTACTAAATCGAATATTAAACCAGACCACGCGTGTGTCTTGTGTCTCAATGGACACTCTTTACAAACCACCCTGATAACTGTTTAAATCTAAGATATTTCTTATCTATCTCTTTTTTAACAAAAGTTTTTGGCAGTTATTTTTCTAGATCCATAGATTAATATATTATGTGCCGATCCTACAAAAGGGCTAATTATTGAGATCTATTAGACACGCACATTTAATGTGCCTGCTCTTCGATTTTGAGAAATAATCCAAAGATACTGTGTTTGATCCTTGGCGGTTACTATTTTCATGATAAATTTCATCAATATTAGTTACTAGCTGACCCGCGCAACTTCGCTTGCGTCACATAAGACAATCATAATTTTCCCCGTTTTTGTAACATTTTTCACTCGTACTCTGCTCCTATTGGTCGTAGCGTGATGATATATATAGCCTATAACCTTCCTCGATAAATGGCTATCTAACACTGAAAGAATTTTTCAAATCGGACCAGTGGTTCCCGAGATTAGCGCGTTCAAACAAACAAACAAACAAACAAACAAACTAACTCTTCAGCTTTATAATATTAGTATAGATTGCCAAGAAAAGTAATTTGTCAAAAAAGCAATAGTTTAGCTCTCAAAGCGCTACAAATATACAGACATTTACAATAAATTAGCACAGATTTAATATAAACGAAGGGCCAATTATAAACAGCCTTCACAAACCTTCTTAATTTTTTACTCATATAAATCTCGTGCCCATGTTGTGAGAATGGGTGTTCCTTCGTCGTTTACTTAATTATCTGTTATTAATAACAACACGTCGGTACACATCAGTAGCAATCATTATAAGATATATGTCATACATATGTACTTATTTGGACATCACTTTAACGTGCGTTAAATAAGTGCTGTGTCCAAATTTCTCACTGGCCCTACCTTCCGAACTGGCGGCAAATTCACTCTTTGTATCATTGACTATCGTAAGTGTCAGCATTTGACCTAAATGAATAAATGATTTGATTATGATTTTGATTTCTCATATAGTCCTTTCGCAAGGCCGTAAGATTTTAGACTTAAAGAAATTTCGTAACCTTCGATATTACAATTTTGTACATCGTACTTAGATAATTTGTTGAGTTTATTGGACAAGAATGTAAAACACCCACTGTAACGCCTTCGGTCCGCAAAAAGCGTAAATAATGTTTATAAAACTAGCTTAGGCCGCAGCACTGCCCGCGATGACAGACAAACAGACATACAGTTAGACAAAGAGAAAAACAGACAGATTTACAGCTAGACATGCAGACAGACAGATTTCGAATTCTTGTAATAAACTGGAAAATCATGTAAAAATTATGTTGATCGGTTTTCTGAAACTCCACGCCTGATATTTGGCCTATAGGCCTAGTTTCGTTTAATTTTAATAAGCCTTATGTACTATTCGATTTTGCCTCCTAGGTTTTCAAGCATAACTGTAGTGTTATGCAAAGCCTAAACCCATTAATAAATGTTACAATATTCCTCTAAAATTAATGGAAAATGCATATTAGGTTCCTCTTCAATACGCTCTTGGCGTTATATTAATTTACCAGTCGTTTTAATTAATTGGTACGCGTTCGTTTGGCCTAAAATTACATTAATATTTTCTATAGACCGAAGTGTTATAAACTACTCGTACCATCTCCTTACGGCTAACGCAAAGCAGAAGAGGCACGGCGAAGATGCTGAGATCAATTAAAAGTAAACTCTAATTCTTATAGCTTGCGAATTAAAATGGCATGCGAAAGATCGATCAAAGCGCGGCGCGTCTAAAGCTGCCATATTTTTTAAATCATATGTCATAGTTCATAATGGTTAAGCTTTACTTTTAATTGATTTTATCTTCGTCACGCCTTCCCTGGTGTCCGTCGAGCCTTACATTTCGTATTCCCATGATAATCGTAAATTTTCAAAATAAAAGTGTGAGTAAACATTATATGACGTCATGCATTGTATAATATCGCCGAGATTAATACACTTAGATAAATAACTGAATTTATTGTTATTTTGATACCTTAAGTAACAGTATTTTGTGAATCTCTGTAATCTCCGCACGTACCAAATAACTCCGTGTCTAAATATCCATTAAATTTTATACACTGACCATAAAAGTACTTTAGGTGTTATTTTTCTTAAGCCTTGATGCGTGTACTCACTACTAATATTATGTGTCTGAGCACAGCAGCAATCTGCTGGAGATCATTCCAGCAGCAATCTCGTCTCAAAACAAAAGAAAAGAGCGATGAAAAGAAGATGTCGAGGACCATGTCCATCTAATCCGACACATGCACTTCTACGTCACTTATATTTATTGTACTGCCACAATGCTGTTCAAAAATGTATATAATACATTTACTAACACTCATACTATCTAAGGTACCTGTATCAAATATGGCCAGTCGAAAAATATGGCACCAAAGCATTATTCCAAACCTCTTGCATATTTCGCTTTAACCGATATTAGGCGACTTGCAGGGCGCTGGAAGGGTTGACGGTATGCCGTTCGGATACAATTACAATTATTATAAAATTACAACACTAGCGACAATTTAAGATTGCGTTACAATATTTCGTGTTTGAAATAATGGTATATGGCCATTTTTTTCCGGCTGGCCATATTTGACCCAGGTACCATACATTCACAAACTTACTTAGTAGCCCTTCTTGGAGGTGCGCAGGCGGGTAAATACCAGATACTCAAGAAACAATTACAGCCGTTTTGATAGACGTACAATATAATAATAATTCTAAACTGCCTATAGACCGTGTAAGAGCCAATCAATGTGTCATAAAATCATAATTTGTTAAACAATTTACGCACTATTGTTTATATAATTATTGTAAACATATTTACTAATCAATATAAACTTATTTTAAAACAAAATACATTTAATTTTATTGACCATTATACTGGCTCTTGCCGGTGACTCTGTCTGTGTTGTCCGTATTTAGTACATGAGTTATAACACTGAAGTTTAAACTATTAATAGGTGTCGTTTCGTAAATTAGGATCCTTTCCACATATTCTTGATTACTGTAATAACTTAAAACATAAAATACAGGTCACATACTCACTTAAAAAGTGTTGTCTTAATGTGGTAGTAGTGCATAAAGTACGAGTTACTTACTCACTAAATATGAAGTAATTAAGAGCTTTTCCGTGTTGGAACGTGCTGACACAATGCTCAGTCAAGTGAACCTTTTGTTACAACATTATTCTTTGTTTTAGTTCAAATATATGGTAACCCATTAATATGATCGTTTGCCATTGACTGATTGTTACATTTTTGAACTGCAGATCACGAGGTCTATGGTCCAATTCCTGGTTCGGGAAAAGTGCTATTGGTCTTTTTTTATTTACATTAGAATATTTCTCGATAGTAGTTTAATTTAATAGCATCCAGTATGTGGTAAGAGGCTTCAGCTACCCCTACATGGGTCTCATTGTAAATGACAAAACGAGGGTGTATCTCATACATTCTGTTAAAACCTTTGGGTATGTATTTAATAGTTAAACCATATAAATTTATTACCATGTCACACTTAGCACACTTAATTTTTAATAAACTGTACAAAAAAATATAAAACAATAATTTTAGAACTGTCTTAAATACTATCAACAAACAAACAAATACTAGAACTACAGCTTTTCATACAACGTGCTCATCAAGACACTAACCGCGCGGCACTCCCTCCGCCGGGTGAATCACCCGTCATAACGAGGGCTCGCTCATATTCGATCATAAACAGCTTGAACAAGTGTCCGCTGTGTTACCACACACGGGAACTGCCGAGGTCAGGCACTAGTCTTTGACACTCTCACTAGAGGGTTTTTACTGTAGCCAAGGTCATAGGATAAGGCGGCAAGCTTCCATCAATTTTGTGTAGAAAATAGCATAATAATAAAAATAGTATACAGAGAAATGCCACTCAAAATCTATCACTGTTGGTATAGAAGAAAATCTTTGGAGTATTGAATGAAAGTAGGGTCATTTATAGGCGGCTGCTTTATGATGTTTGAGATGAAGCGTCCCGAATTCCCCATTAAAGTTGTAAGGCAGTTTTTACAATCTTAAAGACTGTCTATACTTTGAGTATCGAATTTCTGATTAAGTTGTTGTTTCTATTATAGAATACTTGACGATGTTCTGGCTTTGTCTGAAACGTAATATATATATATTGTTATCATTGTTATGTAAAACTGAAACAATAATAATAACTTGAAGCCTTTTCTTAAACCACTTTTTATTTTATAGTTATTACTTAAAACCATAAAGTATTTTCTCGTGTTTCAAATATTGTGTCATCACAATTATGACACTTCGCAGTAATAAAATAACATCTCAGATTAAAAGCTTCCTCATTGTTCTTTCATTCATTTATCTCTGAACTTAATTTATAAAAACAAAACATCATAACTAATGAAAAGACAACTAAATAAAAAAGAACAAATTTTCCTTTCAGACATATCCAACATAATATATATTTTTTTAAATCTTCGTACACAATTATTCAGTTACATACGCTTAGAGCAACTATGTTTATCGATCGATACACACTCACTCAGGTCATAAACTGGAGTACTCTTGTTATGTCTCAAAGTGTGAGGTAATGCCTGTCACTGCACTCATACATTCATGCATGCATGCATGCATGCATTCATGCACTTACACACTCATACATGCACTTATACACTCATGCACTTATACACCCATGCACTTGTACACTTGTGCACTTATACACTCGTACACTCGTGCACTGCGCAAGCTAAATTGTACAGGATATGTAACATTTAGGATTTATAATAATAACACTTTCACATTTATAATTAAGATTGGCAGATATCTATTGCAATACAACAAGTGCTGCTGCAATGCCCATTAGACATAGTTTGTGAAATGTACTGACTCACAAGGGTCTTACTTTGCTTCCTAATTCGGTTTCCCATTATATTCATGTTACTTACATTTTAAATGCAAAAAACTTTGTCTAATACGGACCTGCTGAGCTATTTTTGTATAATTAAGTATGAACATAATTTAATGTTTTGTTGGCTGAAGTCGAATAACGGATGAAATAATGAGAGGCCGCGTGGATCAGCTCGTAGAAATATAAATATTGTTAAAATATTTATTTTCATTTGTATTAAAACCCATAAAAGTTCGGATAAACATCATGGCTATCCAGTAATCAAAAAGCCAATACTTATTGATAAGTCATTTTATATATTTTACTCAATATCCGATTCTGCATTAACTAATTATTTTTTATGTCGAACCGCATCATGTAATGAGTTATGTTTATAACTTTGGACATTTATTTTATTATGATTTAAGATGACGGACACTTCCGCCGGGATTACTAAGTGTTGCGATAGTTTATGGTTCATTCGACATTAAAATGAATTAAGCGGTTGAGATTAATTAAACGGGGTAATACCGAAATTACATGAATATCATTACATAACCCTACAGTTTTTATAGATTTTTTTTAGCATGATAAGGTATCCATGCATACAGTGTCGCAGATAAAACTTTATTAATGACGCACTTTAATTTTTCATTACTGTAACGGCACCGGTAGGTCACTACAAGTGCGTTTTATGTCCCGCGCGCGTTGATGTCTTTTGTATGAGCGTAACGTCTTCATTGACTGAGTTGTCGATTAAAAGTATTTGATTCACTTTGTTTCAAATATAACGCGGAAAGTTATTTCGGGTTATAATCATTGTCTTTTAGCGGTAATTGACTAACGTTTTAAGAACAATTGTGACACGCAATGACAATATATTAAATAGGACTAAAACAAAAAAAAACATCATTTTCAGGTGACAATCGTATCTCTTGCCGTCATGGTGGCGGTGGCTTCAGCTGGTTACATCAGAAGCGGCTGGACTTCGCCTTCCACTGGCTGGACGGGTGGAAGTACCGGCTGGTCTGGCAATACTGGCTGGGCTGGCAATAACGGCTGGCGTGGCGGCTACGGCGGCGGCTGGGGAGGTAGCACCGGCGGATGGCAATACGGAAACTCTGGCTGGCGTGGCAATACCGCTGGATGGCAAGACGGTAATGCCTGGAGGGGTAATACTGGCTACGGAGGATGGAGGGGCAATACGGGCTATACTGGCTGGCAAGGCAATACTGGAGGCTGGCGCAACGGCGGCTGGTGGTGAACACAATGACGTCATGAGCCAAACGTCGCGCGACCTGATTTATTAACACATAGTTACCATGAATTCTAATCGGTTATTTTATTTTATAATTACTAATATTGAAAGAGTACAAATTATATTTTTTATTTCATAAGTTTGTTATTTTTTCTCTATAACCAGTTTTAAAACTCAAATTCATTACAAAAAATGTATTTGCAAATCTCTTCTTAGATATTTTATCTAGCTCTTTACAAGTCTAGGTGTCACATTAAGCTCAAGTTTCGTAAGGTGACACACAATTACTGACACTAGGCCACTGTAGTTCTAGCGCTAATTACTGAAGCAATAATTAATACGAGCAAAAGTTGTTTGTTTGCTCTCGATAGTGTTGCTGTAATCATATCTATTAGTTATTTTAAAATATGTAGACTGTACTGAATACTTTATACAAGTGATTCAGCTGAAAGTGTTATTCTGTCAATTATTGCGTCGAAAGATCGTGAGTTTGATTCCAACACGGAACGATTTATTTGTACGATCCAAAATTAGTTTTGTGTTCATTGTTTGTATGTTTGTAAAAGTCCCCGCAATGCAACAGCAAATCTTAGTCCAGAAATCGTCTCGAAAAAAATCGTTTTCAAAACATCCCAAAAAATGGTTTGCATGTCATTTGTGTCAGAATTATAGCCCCTAAATGATTTGGGTAAATCAAGAACATTTTTTTTATCATAACTTAGGGTATAATTATATACATAATTTTTATATGGTGTAGGGCCTACGCCATAACGAATAATCGGTGTAATACGACATGTAAAGTACTGCACTAAGCACTACACTGGTGTATGAAACTTAATTACCTTGTAGACGGTAACTTCGCCGCAAGTCAGTTATGAAGTTACAAAATCATCTGTTCTAAAATGATAGAAACGGTTTAGCTTCTGTAATTAGGAACAATTCAACGAGCTACTATCTGATCTTAGATTAGTATCGCAGGTTCGACGTCCGTTACAAAACGTTTAATATAAGGTTACTACACCGTTCACTCCGACAACACTATTAGCAAATATTATGAACTAGACTGTCGATAACGCAAATATGTACAAAAACTAAATATACAAAACAGGATTACGAACTTTTGATATTACTAGGCCCCCTTCAAATTCTAAGTTTTCCTTCATTTAGTCAGTTATTTTCGTCATGGACAATCTATAAATGTATAAATTGTTCTAAGCCACTCAATGATGTGCACTAAATCGATGCTGAGTTTATAACATTAGAATATGACTAGTTTTAACTTAGTGATCAGACGACTACAAACCAGGATCATTACCAACTACATATATAATATTCTTCCTAAGCCTGATTGAGTGTCCCACTGCTGGACAAAGGCCGTCCATTCGAATCACCCTTTATCCCTTAATTAAAAAAATACCATCTTATTAATAAAAAAATAAATAATTATTTATTTTAGTAATTGTCAATCAAATAATGCGTAACCCAAGAATAAGACTAGCTAAATAATATGTTTGTTTACAAACACAACATGACACGAATACATACGCCAATCAACTGGAAGCATATCAAACCGTTCTACAGTTAATATACCACGGAGACGCGTCATTAGCTATTACTAAGACATCTACTTAAAAAGCGCATTTTATTACAAACAATTTGAGGACATCCTTGAAGCATTCGCTAATCTACAAACTATGATAAAATGTATATTTTATTGATTAACTTGCTAAACCATGCGACTCTGCCAGTTTGTTATTTCTTTTTATATTTAGTTCCATATTTTTCCATATTTTATTTTTATTTTTTTATTAACTTGTACTGTCCTATTGTTGGGCAATAAATTAGAAATACAATTATTACATAACCAAAATTTACAGCTTATACATATAGCAATAGCATCAGCCTACTTTATTTTAAGTCAATTATCCCTGCCTTGTCTTGTCCCGGTATTTTAATTATCACATTATGCTAAATATTTATTTATTTAAAGATGTTTACTAACTTAATATTCCTTATCAAAACAATTGCCGCATTTTACAGTAACTGATCCTGTGTTACGTTTGGAACATCCAAACATACCCGACATCTGAAACCACTTGAACATTTTTTTATACACATTCTATAGAAATCAAAAGATTTTATAACTTTACTTGTCTTAAGCTAAGTGTTGACAGCTTGACAGTGCAATTTACCTAAATATAGAGATAAACATGAAGGACAGAGCTCATTAGTATTAATAAATGTAAATGTTCTACTCACAGATTCATAGATAACACTTGTGCATTCACAACAAGGTGAGGCTCGTAGCATCGAATATCATCTTTATATTATAATATTGTTAGATATGTAGATCTAAGAAGAGTTTGAATAATTACTTTCATTTTTTGACCGTCCAAACACACTGCAAAGGGAGCACCTAGATTTTGTTAAAATTTATTCTGACCAAAGCTCAGGGTGTTTCTTATTTCATCAATATATTATCAACTGAAAACAACACATAATCAAAGTGCCTATCCAAGTTGACATTATTGCCAATGTAATTAATTCAACTCCTACAAAAAACAAATGCTTGTTCATTAGATAGTTGTTTTATGATCTATTTTAGTAAAATTCAAATTACAATTAATTTTATTTACAATTAATATTATTTGCGGTACATTTTAGCCAGTTAGCTCGCTATGGTCAACTGGCTTGTATGTTCGTAAAGATTCAAATAAAACAAAGATACTAAACCTAAATGTCCCAATTACCCGGCATTAGCATTCCAAACACACAATCTCTTAAAAGCCTAATTGAGACATATTTCGTTAGTCATAAGCTTGAACCATCCAGCTCTGAGCGTAATATGTAACAATCAATCAAACGTTACAACATGATACTAGACTAGTTCGCATTTAAATACCGACGCGAACGTTTTCCAAATGTTCTAGAAACTGTTACAGTTGATGGATTACAGGCTTTGATCTGACCGTTCTGAACGTGAGGTAATAACGCATTTTGATTGCCGTTTGTAGTTGCCGATTATCTTAGCTAGACTTTTGATGTTATTTTTAAATCATAAAGCAATAGTCTTTGGCTAGAGCGCTGAACTTACGATCGGGTCGTAGGTTCATATCCTACCCAATACTCTTACGATTTGACACCACTATCAGACTTTAGCCATCAGGCATCTTCTGGAATAAAGCCACTGCAAAAAGGCCTTCCAAAACTTTTTAATAATCCATGATTGCGCTATTGAGTAAAAGATTGAAATACATTAGAAAAGACAAATAGCACTTCACTCGACTTGGTAATCGAACTCGAGACCCCGTAAAAAGTAGTCGGATACACTACCGCAAAGACCCATAGGCAGTCCAGACAGACATAATTTTTTGACTAAAATACCATTAATTACATGGGGTATGGTCAATACATCATAAAGATTAATATCAAAATTGCATACGAGATTGTGATAGCCGTATATAGGTATTATTTCAATAAGGAGAAGCTGGTTGTATGCTGCGCTACTGTTATGGGTAAGCGAGTTCAAGCGAGTGGTCGACGTCGACTGTGACATACCGTTGAGTAATAAATGCTTTGTCATACGTGTATTTATTATGTACAGTTTTAAGGGCTATTGACAAACATAAATTAGTTAGTATTTTATAGACTTACTCATATGTGTGTGCATTTTCAGCAGATCAGTTCTAAAGATGCTTTATTCCCACGCCCAGTCCTAGAAAACCTAACATACCGTTAATATATACCATCAAAAGAATCTATGACTCTCAAAGTTCGCCAAATTTGAAATTTGAGGTCATTGATTTTGATGGTGACTGTGAAGGGCGTGGATGTGTTGTATTTCAAAACTATCAAACAGAGTGCCCTGAATTTCAATTGTTTTGATCTGCATCTAGCGGTATCCTCTACTATGCAATAATCGCTTGATAATATTGCGGAATGCTTTTCTCAAACCCAACAAAGTGTGTGTACAAGTAAAGAAGTATTTGAAAGCGCTAATTATTATCAATTGGTTTAAGAAGTTCCATTATTCATTAAAACGTTTACTTTAATTATTCATTCTAAATATGCGTGAATTAATCTTAATTTTAATACATTTAGCATTGTAAAGTTTTCCATCACCGGAGGACGTCTTGGCCGTATATCTTTATATTTGATACAAATATATTATATATTCGTTATAACATAAATAATATATAGTTTAATAAATAACATCAATCTATACTAATATTATAAAGCTGAAGAGTTTGTTTGTTTGTTTGTTTGAACGCGCTAATCTCAGAAACTACTGGTCCGATTTGAAAAATTCTTTCAGTGTTAGATAGCCCATTTATCGAGGAAGGTTATAGGTTATATATCATCACGCTACGACCAGTAGCAGCAGAGTACCAGTAAAAAATGTTACAAAAACGGGGAAAATTATGACCCATTCTCTCTTATGCGACGCAAGCGAAGTTGCGCGGGTCAGCTAATATAACATATAATTAAGTTATGAAGGTCTAAATATTTTGTGATATGTGTTTGTTAGATTTATAGCCGTCGTTCAAATGCGTTTAGAATTAGATAGATTCGTTCATGTAAAGTGTAAGAGATAAATAATGCTTAAAATATATTTTCAACTGCGATCTGTTTCCTTGTATTTCTTTCAATTAAAATGATCAAACAGGATTACTTTGAAAATATAACAAAAAAACTGTTTATATATTTTGGAATATATCGAGACGCATTTGAAATATTTACACTTTACTAAATTATTTGCATATTGCTTTGCAAAAATGCTTTACACATCCTTCAGATTAAAAATAATCTAATTAGTAACACATTAGAATTTCATCCATTATTGATGTATTTTTAATTTGGACGGCATTTTGGAAACATGGTCATTAATTAAGTTCTCAAACATGAATAATTTGTGCGCATGATTATTTATGTGGACACATTCAGAAAGTGTTCAACATATTTTTTGACCATTTATTATAATCGGAACATTCTTGTTTTAAGTGACATTTAATTTTTCTTTGGCCGTTTTTTTATGAGAAAAACTAGTCATGTTTATTAAAATTTATCGTTTCTATTAAAAACCATATAACAATAACTTCTCAACTTAAATATAATATTTCCAAGCTACAAAAAAATATCACATAAAAAATTTATACGCCATGCCTTATTAATTTTAAAACGACACTTACAAAATATAAGTATCATATATTAAGGAATCAATAGATATAAAATAACAATATAAATATATACCTACCATTAAACCATGTACTAAAACCAAACAGTCCATTAAGCACGGATGTAGAACAATAAAGTGTGACATTGTAAGTATTACATAAACTAAGTGCGGCACTCGGCGGCGCGGCGGAGGCTGCGCTTACGCAAGCGAGCGATACTCACTGTCAAGGTCACGGCACTGAGCGCGCTGCACGAGTACTACGGGGAGAAGAGAAAGGCTCATCTAGATGTATGTGTAAACTTTTACATGGATCGTAGTAATTAAACTAACAAATATTGTACGTGGAGATACTGTTTTTTGCTGTTTGTTATGTTTTTACCAGGATACAAGTGTGATCTTGACAGTGCCAACCTGGGTATCACGAAGAATGGATGAGAAAGTTTCCTAGTTGAATTCGTGCACATCTGCACGTACCGTATAAGGCATCGTAGTAATGAAATTGAAAGGAATTTGATTGTAGTGGATCGAAAATTATTTTTTCCTTATTGTTGAAAATGGTTTTATTAATAGATAGTAAAGTAATGTATTCTAATGTCTATTAAATTTATAAATTTATGAGTCTTATTGTTAAATTCTGACCATTTCATTGTTACAGAAGATGAACAATCTCAGACTTTCTTAAGAAGGATGTCTTCAATAATGAATTAAAATAAAATGTGTTTTATATAATCTGACATTTAAACAAAGATAAATAACACAATTAAAAAGTCATTTAAAAGATTAATACCAGTTTAAATATATATTTAGTGCTAGGTCACGGGGCAGAAGCAGAACAAGATGTTTTTCTTAATATTTTTTTATTTTACTCCATATTAAATATAAATTATTCATCGAATAGACTTTAATGTACAATGTAACGAACATTTTATAAGAACATTCTTCAAAGATATTATCTCGTATTTCTGTTTCTATTGATATTATTATCTTTTACTGGTATAAAGGTTTGAGGAAAAGAAAGAAACACAACATGCTCCTGTTATTAAAGTTTTGAATACTTTACGCACTGTCACTACCAATACAATCCTTGATGAAGCCTTGGAAATCATCTATTTATAACACACAAGCGGCCCGACCCGACTTCGTCCTGGTGACAATTTAATCCCGTTGAACCCACTCTTGTGGGGATTTGTATCCTATCGACCCCATACAAAGCCTGTCCAACACATAAAAAAGAAATATCCAACTTAATGTATTTGTTATATACTTATATACATTTCCATGATTTGTTTATAGTCTTAAATATAAATAAGCAGTTTTTGAAGGTTCTTTCTTATATATTATTTCATCTACTAATACTACTTTCAAATATAATGAAAACAGATCGAGTAAATCACACAGTATACAGCCGCGGGCATATTCTAACGCATTTAAGTACATAGTAAGTGCAACGAACACCATTATGTACTCAAAGTAAATTACAAATAAATACTATTATAATTCTACAATTTGCGGTTACTTTAAAAGCTTTGAACGGAAATATAGTTTTTGTAGTGATCAATTATAATTTAATGTATGTGTAATAACAGTCTGCTTATATCCTGTTGGTTTTATATCTAAGGTTGTTGAAGGGCAAGTTGAGCAAGGACCTTCAGTGAAATCCTTGAAACGAGTCACCCTCGGCTTTAAAACGTCGTACTTCGTGCAATACTATAAATACCTAAAATCTACCTGCTGGAGTCACTAAATTATAGCAGCAAAAAGATGCCTGACTAATAAAGTATAAATTTAATAACAATGACTAATAAAGGAAGGTCTAAGATGAAAATTATAATGCCCGGTAAATGGCAATAGGCTCACCCGTCACATGGAATGCTATTACATGGAACTAACTTTGATAAATGTGAAACATGTGTGTGTGTATTTCATACACCTCTGTTTAGACCTCCGGGTAGAACAGGCGTGATATTATTTATGCATTAATATTATTTTATAAAGCAGGTTATTGCTGCTCTTATTTTGTAATATTACCAAGCCTTCAAAGAACGGAAATATAAACAGGAAGTATAACTCCTAAATGTATTTGCCTTTGAAAATTCGAAAGGGATACTGTTTAGTGTCATCGCTTTGACCTAACATTAACACAATTCCTACAATAGCCATAAAACTTAACGACGCTCACTAGGTCACTAGGTATATAACCATATACTACAAGTAATAACAAGCACATAACCACCTAATTTAAGGTACATATTGATATTTACTTAATAAACACGAAAAGGCCAAATATTTGAACTTTAAACTCGAATGAAACCACTTTGCGATGTTATTTGCGTAAAAATATCGTGTATGTGATGGCCCTTATAAGGCGTGTTAATTGTTTTAAGAAGACTGTGCTGTAATTAATTCAATCTAAAAGGCACTTGGTAATTAAATATTGTTGGTACGAGTATATTCGTTCGAATAAAGTATGTAGTGATTTAAGACTAGCTGACCCGTGCGGCTCTGCTCGCGTGAATTTCGTACTGTTGCTTATTCTGTTGACTCTGCTAAAGTACCGATTTTCCTATTTTAGAAACGAAAGGACTGATTCCAAAGCAAATATTAGCCTTTATTTGATCCCGGTTCTTCAATTATCTCTATGTATAGTGTAGATTTCGTCAAAATCCCTTGAGCGATTTAGCTGTGAAACTTAACAGACTTATCATCTTCCGCAATTTTATCATAATGTTAAAAGGTAAATTTAGGGTTAGAATACCTTAATTGTTTACCCGACGTTTCGGTCAAATTACATCGACCGTGGTAACGACTACATTATAATATTATGTGTACAAGTCGCGATAATTTAAAATCGTTTTCCGCAATTTTGATATTAGATAGTAGGTATAGAATTTGGTTAAAGTTACGTTAAATTAAAGTTACGTTAAATTTAATTTAACGTAACTTTAATAATAATAATAAGAATCCTCAAAGAAATAAATAAATAAATTCAGAAGCAGTGTTATACCTATGACTTGGTGATCACTTTCTCAATCCACAGTAACGTATTAATTGGACCGAAGTATTGAGCAATAGAAGTTGCCATTAACGTCTGCGGTTTAGCGCACTATTGTGCTTATCCACTAATAATCACAGCTGTAGCCGGCCTTCGACGCGGTGACTCGCTGACATTCACATATACCCTTGTATTTACTACATACGCCTAACAAAATATAATATACCATTGATTTGTGAAGTAAAATACGATAATTAAAAATAATTAGGTGAATTTCAGTCCCCCTGAAGCTGTAACCCAAGACTTGTTTTGGTACGAGGATTGTGGTGATCAAAATCTAGGATTTAGATTTTTGCTGGAATTATGATAATCTTGGGATTTCGAGTGGGTTTTATATGATGATGATGGCCTCAGATGGTTTTGAAAGTGAATCTATCTTTTTTAAGACAACTCCCGCATTTAGAATTGCTATTGTGTCACGTGAACTTTTACAAACATAAAAACAACGGACACAAAGTACAACCAGACCCAAAGCAATGATTTTAAGATCGCATCCACG
Organism: Anticarsia gemmatalis; assembly: GCF_050436995.1. Lineage (NCBI taxonomy): Eukaryota > Metazoa > Arthropoda > Insecta > Lepidoptera > Erebidae > Anticarsia > Anticarsia gemmatalis. The sequence continues at coordinate 261,343 of NC_134756.1, read as the reverse complement.
ACATCCCGACTCAGTGGCAACGGCGTGGTAACCTAAACCAGTGCGTCACGGAGGCCGTCAGATCTACTTATTATATTGTAATAATATATGAATTAACAATATCAACTAAATTTACAAAGCGTTGATTTTACAAAAAACAAAATAACAAACTGAAGATGATCACATTAAAGCACATTAGTAATCATTTATGTAAGTCAATAATAATATTATGTATCAATAAAATGGAGCTGAAATTCTGCATTAATTAATGTCATCCTTCAAGTTTAAACAGGTATATTATTCATCAACATATTAAGAGCACTAAGATGATATCTTTGCATACATTTATAAGATGCTCTCGTGGTGTATGGGTATAAGTATCTCTTGATTTGACGGTCTGATTCCCAGGTTAGGAAATGGGTTTTGAGATAAAAAGACTGCCTCTTTGGCGCAATGGTGTAGGTCACCACACGGTAGAGGCATAAGAGGTCGTGAGTTCGATTCCCACACTGGGTTGGGTCTGGTTGAACTTTGCATCCGTTGTGTGTATGCTTGTAAAAGTCACTGCGACACAAGAGATATTCTAAGCACGGGGCTGTCTTTAAAAAAAAAGTGTCATCATTTTATAAAAAATGCGGTTCAGTAATGATATTCATTTCTCATTCTATTTCCATAGGTAGGCCTAAAATACACTTGACGGAATGTTGGTATGCGAGAAACATGGTTGATTGAATAAATAAGTAAAGTATATAAAGCAAACATTCACCCGGAGTGAGGTAAGCAATATGTATCTAGAAATTCCTAACACAAACACTACTTATTATGTAAACGACTAAAGGAACGTATACATTTATACGCACCACAGACAACAGATACAATTAAGGATTCTTTGAAACAGACTTGAAGCATTTTACGCTTTCATTTTGTGGACCAAACGCATGAACTCATAAAAGACAGTTCTTGACGACAACAAGTAAAGATTTATTAGACAGAAGGTGTTCGTACAATTTGCAATATCTTTTGTGCTTGAGTAGCTGTCCAAACTTTATTACTGTCGCTACAGACATTTCAATAACTATCCCAATGCCATTTCCAAGGCAAGAAGACCTGTATATAAAACAGTTTTGAGTTCATATCATCGGTGAATTAATGTACTTACCGATCTGTAAACGTCAAACTCTTCAGGAAAGCGAATTAAAAATACATTCCTATTTCATTCATTAATTTATTCAATCTATAAATGTCAAACTTTTTAGTAAAGCGAAATTTTAAGAATGTTTGCTGCCTTCAAGTGTAACATAGCCTTAAGTCAATAACAAATTTTCTAAATCTAAATGTGGTAAATAACTGGTGCTATAAAGCTGTTCCCTGTGCGTTATTATACATAATGACATATTATATATTATGTCCAGCTATTATTAGTAAGAGCTGGAACTAGATAAACTCGTATATGGCTAAAAGTTCATGGTCGAGAGCCTTACCGGAGCAGATCTACGGCCTTGGAACTATACTCTTTTTGGACTATAGTTTAGTTATTTATTTAAAAGTTATTTTCGACAAAGCAGTATTGAAACAAAGACGAAGTCTATTCTGCTTTTAGAACTAAGTGCCTACGTAACGCAGAAACCTACGATTTGCTATTTTTTTAGATTTTTACGAAACCATTTTATTAAGCAAATCTACAAGTTAAATTACTTGTTTTAACTTTGACCCAAGTGTCTGAAAAACTTTTTTTTTATCAATGGTTAACTTTTCAATGGAGTATAGATACAATATGGCACGCATATATGAATACATATTATGCATCTTGATGTTTCTGAAAAGGTCAGTACCATTCTTTGATACACATAGTCAAAAATCCGGGATTGTAGAAAAAAGTCATTATATAAAGCCGAAGTGATTATATATACATTCTATCAGCCGTTAATGTCGGCCATATTATCGAGTCAGTATAAAAAAAAATATGCCGGAATACTCGATTTATCACTACCACAAAATAAATAACAAAGTGGCTAACATTTAGGCTATGATGATATTACTTAGAATTTTAAGCAAATTTTATGAAAAACATACGGAAATGCGAGATGAAACATAAATTGACAATCGAATATGGATAAAATGGACTATTAAAACGCATCATTCCATATATTAACGAGATCATCCTTGTTAGAGACGCACCTGTTTCAATAATATGTAAAGGTCACGCTGAAATACTATTAATGACCAGTTTCCGGTATTCAGAAGATAACCAGAATCTCCCACCCACTCATCTCCAAATAGCTCTTGAAATCCAAAATAATACATATTCTGATCTAAATTTTTGTTGTAAAAGTATGTTTTTATTAGGACCAAACGTGTAAAAGATGATTGAATTATTTATTATTGATATATTTATTTATAATGTTTTAATACTTAAGGTTAATTTTACTGTTCAATGACAGGGGTGTAAACGTGAATTACACAAATTCTATATTAAATCGAGCCAGAAACCAATACAACAGTAGTCTTATGTGATAATACTATTACTAAAGTGTCATTTCCACCGTTTTTTCTTGTTATTTAGACTATTTGTCCTAATCGTAGCTTTATTTTAGCGAAAATACAATATACTAGCTGACCCGCGCAACTTTGCTTGCGTCACATAAGAGAAAATGGATCAAAATTCTCCCTGTTTTGGTAACATTTTTTATTGGTACTCTGCTCCTATTGGTCGTAGCGTGATGATATATAGCCTATAGCCTTCCTCGATAAATGGGCTATCTAACACTGAAGGAATTTTTCAAATCGGTCCAGTAGTTCCTGAGATTAGCGCGTTCAAACAAACAAACAAACAAACAAACAATCAAACAAACAAACTCTTCAGCTTTATAATATTAGTATAGATATAAACATAATACATGTAAATATGATGGTCCTAATGTATAAGAGAGTCGGCACAACCTTCACGAGAGACATTAGTCCGTCTGGTGACAGCGATGGGTCTAGGTTGTATGCTAAACATCAGTTAATATGATATTAATGAGATCAAGAACATAATGCGTGTCAAGTTCATTCAGTTATGTAATTAGAGGGACATCTTATTGTTACTAAAGATGTTTCCTTGGTTGTAAAACCAAGATAAATATTGTTTATACATTTATTTGAAGCTTTTTACATAGTTTATTTTAACATTAATAAAGTATTATACTAAACTAAACTATGTGTAATAAACAAAAAAGAAAATATTTACAATTATACAATACATTTCGAATCCGCAACCGTTCTCCTATGACCGGTTCGCCATTGGACTGTTCGTCGACAGGATGATTCATTTATTTCCTTTTCCCCAACAGAGTCTTTCACCTATGGACATTGCGTCGACAGAAACTTTCACCTATGTCAATTTCGACGACAGGTCTTTCCAGCTACAGAATATTCCACCGACACGACGATAAACCTATTACTCTGGTAACTACAGACCTTTTCATCTAAGGAGAATAGGCTGTCAATTTTAACACAAGCGATAAAACAAAAATATACATATCTAACAGCTACAGCTTACTGTATCTTTACTAAGAGAACAGGGTTGGTTACTTGCCTTAGAGAAGTCATTATTAAGAGCCTTTTAGCTTAAGTAGAACACTAATGTTCACAAATACAACTCGGAACTATCATAGAGGCTTTAAGGTCCAAAAATGAAAAATGAAGGCGTGACTTTAAGGTGACGATGATGTTAGCAATCTAAAATTAGCTTTCGTAGGCAAAGAAAATGAAAATTACCAAATACAAAAATATAATATATACAATATTAACATAGATCATTTCCGGTGCAATACATAGTAAGTAAAGGATGCAACTGTAGTATCTATGCACATGCAATAAAATTATCACTACAATACTTACGTATAAGATAATTTTGTTGTTTTATTTTCATAGAATCGAATAGGATGTAAGTAATCAAAACTACATAAATGAGTAGTTAATGCTTTTTTATAGGTAAGACTAACTCATTTTGAGAATTAAGTTCTTTATGTTGTAAGCAAAGTTTGACTTCTCTAAGGCAAGTAACCAACCCTGTTCTCTTAGTAAAGATACAGTAAGCTGTAGCTGTTAGATATGTATATTTTTGTTTTATCGCTTGTGTTAAAATTGACAGCCTATTCTCCTTAGATGAAAAGGTCTGTAGTTACCAGAGTAATAGGTTTATCGTCGTGTCGGTGGAATATTCTGTAGCTGGAAAGACCTGTCGTCGAAATTGACATAGGTGAAAGTTTCTGTCGTCGCAATGTCCATAGGTGAAAGACTCTGTTGGGGAAAAGGAAATAAATGAATCATCCTGTCGACGAACAGTCCAATGGCGAACCGGTCATAGGAGAACAGTTGCGGATTCATACATTTCTATTTTTTCAATATATATTTTTTTTATATTTATATGCATCATTTTGAAGAATCACAAGTATACTTATTAATAGTATACTAGCTGCCCGTGACTTCGTTCGATACCATCGCATTTACAGTAAGATCTACACACCGTACCTGCATAGAAAGTGAGCGGAAATGTAGAAACTTTTTTGCCTTTTCAATAACTTTTTAAATTATCCAAAGCACCCGTATCACTAACAATGACAGAGCACAATTTTTAGGATTTTTCCATTAACTCTTGGAAACGTTACTCTGCAATACACTACAAATCCTATGATTCAACATAGTTGGTACATTTTTACCAGCATGTCTGGAAATTATAAGAGAAGATAACAGGATTCTTCAAGACAAATATGCTCCTTTATTAAACTAGACTAGATCTGCAATTCTCGACCACTACTAACTATCGATAACCGGCTAGCTATCGAAAAATTTTGTTTGACAATCGGTTCAGCGCCTCTGGGCATCGTAGAAACTATTTTTTCAGTACATTCTAAATGTCAAACTTTCAATACTCGACAGGATTTTCTGTACAAAATCGCGCTACTGATCTGCTTAAATCGTTTCTTAATCGGTCCAGCATTTGTCGGCTTATCTGTTACTCACGTGTTACGAAACCTCACCATATTATATTAAAGTTTGCGGTTTAACATATATAAAAATATAATATAGTGTGTTGAAACTAGATGTATAAATGTAAATTGCATCATCATAGTTCCGGCTCACGTAAAAAAATATGCAAGGAATTTTTGCCAATTTTTGGAATCATATGAAATAATAAAATTGAAATTTACTTTATAAACGACGTATATAGTTATTGCCTAAAAAATCTCCAAAATATTATTCATTGTATCCAATTAAATAATAATCTTTGCTCGGGTAAATAACATTATGTATTATTAATAATCCAAAAAAAAACGATAACGATCAAATAATTTTAAGTAATAGGATACAAAACTTCTAAGCAAATCCTTCTTCGATAAGTAATACTAATATTAATGGTATAGAATCAATTTAATTATGCAGTAAAGTGCAGTATCAATCGAAGAGATTTTCTACAAAAAAAATCGAATGAGTGTTAGGGCCTACAATTCCAAAGAAAGTACGCTTCACCCATATGTGTTGTGTGCTTATTTTACTAGAACACAGAACTACCAATAAAGTGTTTATTGAATAATTACCTATAGTAATATAAACTAAATTGGGCTGGCAGGAAAGTATGTCTTGCCCATCCTGCTAACGAACACCTGCTTCGTTTCCCACAAAACAGTTCATTCGAAATAGTGCTTACAGGCTCTATCTTAACCTACACAGCTCACAGCAACCACACTCCTTCGACGTGTGGAAGTTCTGTGTTTATTTATCATGCACACAACAAACATGCTAGTCACTATAGGCTGTAGATTTAAATGGAGCCTTACGTTGATCTATATCACATATGCCCCTCCCATAACACATCATCTACGACCTTAACTGATGACTTTTTGCAAAAAATACGATGTCAATATACAAATTTATAGTTTTATAAACTGGTTGCGTGAATTATTAATAATTATTTTTAATATTATTATTCATTAATTATATAATTTATGTTTAATAATGTAAATGGAGTATTCTAGTTCATCAAAATGCACGGCCTGGGAAAAAAAGATCTATATGGTCGTTACCAGATTCCAATTAAGTAAAGATCAAATTATTATTTAACATTTTTAACAAGGCATTGAAAGAAACATTAATTAATTCTAAAACTAGTAACGAACATGATATAATAATATTGACAAAACTACTAGATATTAAGTTATTTTATTCTTGGAGCGAAAGACGTTTTCAAAAAAATATTTTAACTTATTATAGTCGGTATATTCCCATTGTCTACTCTGACACTGTCCCCCAGGGTGACAACTTGCAATAAAAGTAGGAAGAAAATCAGAAAATAATGCGGTCTAAATGTATTTCCGACTTGACAGAAACCTAAAACAAAGTAAAAATTTAATATAATAAAATAAAAATAATATAAATAATAAAATAAAAATATAATAAAATACTTTATTTTCTACTTTTTTTCTATCTAATCTAACCTAGATCTTAACCTGTTAATGTTGTAACATAGTAGCCAAGTTTCCGTAAAAGGACCGGCCTAAACCACGTATGGAAAGTTCTTTGTGAGATGTATTACCTACTTTACAAAGGCATCTTATACTAAACGACTACAGACTCGGAGTAGTAAAATATTCACGCTGTTTTCTTTACTCAGTACATAATGGACATAATACCCATTAAACGAAATATTTTACATTGAGAAAACAATATTTTTAAAGCTATTTTCAACTTTAACGTAATGGAAATTGAGTGCATTATTCATTGATGAATTCTTCCACGTACTACCAACTTCCACGTTGATAATAAGTCAGTCAACAGTATGTAAATATTATATTAAACAAACTCATGTTAATATAATTGAGACATTACTTAGTCCATTCATACTCGGCGTACTACGAGTAGTTTATTTATTTGATTCAAAATATTCATATTTATAACTTCATTTTTATTTTGAAGTGCAAGGCCGTTGTCAGACCATAGATCTTTTTGATATACTTATAATCTACACCTGTTGAAGTGAGATAAACTTTATAAAAATATATCTTTACATATAAGATGAAAACCTGTGGAATGATTAAGTATGTTGGTAATAATCTTAGTTGGTTTTTACGTGAACATAATCCGCACAAGTCGATTAAATGACAGATGTATTTTCGGAGGCTTTTATGAGTTATACGACTGATGTGTATATTTTGTTTGTATTTTTTAAAAGTTGTAATGTTTATTCACAAACTCCTCCACCGGTCTCTATCGTCGGTTATTTCATACCAACTAGCGACATACGTGCCCTAGTCGCTATATGCAGGCCCTTGTTAGGCACGAGCAGAAATCAGGTAAGGACTGGGTGGAGACGAAGAGCCTTTTGAATGAGCGTATCAGCAACTTAGTAGCGACTATACAAGGTTCGCGGCTGACGGAGGTAACGAAGTTCAATATTTATACCCACAGCTTTAAGCGGCTGACAATAGCCTGGTTCATTCAACTACTTTCATTGTGAAAACACAGAATTATTAATTTTAACATAGTTAAACTACAAAATTATCAGACAATATATAATTTTACGTTTGACATTTCTTCTGTCAAGCCGTAAAGTAAACTTGAGAAAAGAAGGTGTGATTCACAGAACAACTCGATATACCTTCGTCTCGTCAGTTTCATCACTGTGTCAACAGATCGTGGAGTATGTCGACACTGACATTGTCACCTGAGTGATCTGTATCACATGTACACGTCATTAGAGCTGTTACGTGAGGTGAATTCGTATGAGAGATGACGATTAGTTGGACCCTTTCACAAAAGTGTTAGAGTTTTTGTGTGAAGTATTCTTTCAACTGAAGTGAGCCAGGTAATATTTCCCGTATTTACAATCATAAACATTATTATTAGTAAGATAATACATAAATGACTAATTTTCTTACTTGTGAGTGGCTAAAAATTCAGACAAACCCATTTTCTTTTGTTTAAAATGTATTTATAGAACTCCGTCGTGGTTGTAAATCAAGCAAAGCGTAATTTTCACATACAACAGGCAATAAGACAAATGAACCACTATTTACGACAATGCATTTTCAAGTAACTGACTCCACCAAGTCTAACACACGCTCATCTGACCTACAAGATACAATATAGTACCATTCATTTATATTTAGCATCAAATACTATAAAACAAAACTAAATAAGTTAAAAAAACAGCTCATATAACGAAAATAGCAAACAAATAAGTCACAAAAGAGTCCGGTTAGCAACGTAACGTCTATGCTAAATGACTATCAACTCAATCAAGAACATTAGGAACCAGTCGCAGGTGGACTAAATTTAATGATACATACTACATATGTACGAGATGAAATCACGCGTGTCAGCACGATGTTTATAACAAATGTCGGGTTGTATGTCCCGATGTTACACAATTATATAACTGAAGTTAAAAGTCAAAAATATATTGATTTGTTATTGTGTTTACGCTATAAGCTGTATCTAATCAAAGACTTTTTAAACAAAACTAAACTCTAACTTAACAAAGGGCAAAAAAAAGTTTCGGGCTGACTTTTGTAAAGTTGGATAATGCTGAAGAGAAATTTTGATATCTTGGAAATTGATAAAGATAATTTCTTTAAAGCGTCAAAATGAATTTGATCTAAGGAATCTGTAAAAGACTATCTAAGGAATGTAGAAATGAAATTCAGAACATAGAGCTGTGTCTTCACAAAAACAAATGCCATATTATGCATTTACGCTCTATAACTCACACTTCCGCGATACCATAAACTCGTCGTTCAGCTTATAGTATGTATATCGCGACGGGTAACACCGCAGGACGTGTCAGGCGTCCATACGTCATATATCCGATATTCGTCTCGTATATATGTCGGCGAGTCCTTCTGTCCAGCACACTGTCCATCGCCCGTTGCGACATTCAACATGAAAGCCTTCGTGAGTATTATTCTCAATTCGTTTTTATTAATTACCAAATAAGGTAATTAATAAAAACTATGTTCTATTTTATTTTAGTATTTTGTATCAGTTTTACAAAATTATAATTTAGTTTTAATATATAGGGAGTCTAAATACTTTGAATTCAGTAAGAGAGGATTGTATCAAAATTAATTCCCGTATTTCGAATCCTTTTTTAAATTGTGTGTAATTTGCTTTGCGTGTTTTAAAGCAAATATTTGATGTCTTTAAAATAGTAACAGTCTTCACGATTGAATGCTAAGTCAAACAGTTTGTATAGATTTTAGATATTTTAACGACATTTCGCTGTATATTATTATCACTAATCCGTTTCGATAATATACGAAATATCCTGTACATTTTTATAAAGCTACGAAACCAATAGTTACATCAAAAATATTATGTAAGCTAACATTTATTCTGAATCGTCTTAAACTATAATATCTTAGAATATGAGTAAGAAGTCAATAGTTTCGATTAAATAGTGTTTTAAACAAACCAATTTACATTTAACAGGTTATATTCTGCGCCGTGTTGGCGCTGGTCGCCGCTGATGTCGTAAAGGACACCAAGAAGTCCAAAGACAAGGAGCAAGACTCACGCGACAAGCGCAGCTTCTTTGGCACCGGCAGCGACTGGGGCAGCGGCCTTTACGGCTCCGGCAGCAGCCTGTACAATGCTGGTAGCTCCGGCTGGGGCTCCGGATCATCTGGCTGGGGATCTAGCTCCGGATCTGGTTACGGATCTGGCTACGGCTCTGGCTACGGCTCCGGTTACGGATCTAGCTCCGGATCTGGCTACGGATCTGGCTACGGATCATCCGGCTACGGTTCTGGATACAGCTCTGGACTGAGCTCCGGAGTGGGCTCTAGCACTGGCTACAGTTACACCGCCCCATCTACCGGCTACAGTTACTCGTCTGTTCCCTCCGCCGGCTACAGTTACTCCGCTCCCTCAACTGGCTACAGTTACTCTGCCCCGTCAACTGGCTACAGCTACAGCTCCGCCCCCTCAGCCAGTTACTCTCAGAGCTACGCTCAGAGCTACTCCGTCCCATACTCCACTTACAAAACTCAATCGTACTCCGCTCCTTCTTACTCGTTCACGCCCTCGTTGAGCTACAGCCTGCCCACCCAGACCTACGTCGCCCCCGTCCAGCACGTGCAAACCGTGCAGCAGCCCACACACCAGGTGGTCGCCGTCAACAAGGTAGTGAACGTACAGCGCGAGGTGACCGTCCCTCATGTCGTCCAGGTTCAGAAGTACGTCAACGAACCCAAGGTTGTGAGCGTGCAGCGTGAAGTCACCGTCCCCCAGGTGGTGCAGGTCAAGAAAGTCGTCAACGAGCCTAAGGTAGAGGTTGTTCAGCGTGAGATCACCGTTCCCCAAGTCGTTCAAGTCAAGAAGGTGGTGAACGAGCCTAAGGTGGTGAACATACAGAAAGTGGTGACTGAGCCCAAGTACTACAGCGTTAAGAAAGTAGTGACTGAGCCGAAGGTCGTCAACGTACAGAAGGTCGTCACCGAGCCTAAGTACGTCAACGTAAAGAAAGTCGTGACTGAACCTAAGGTCATCACCGTCAAGCAAGTGGTGCCCACCAGCACCGGCTACTCGAGCGCCGTGTCTACCGACTACAGCGGCGTGTCTTCAGGCTACAACAGCGGCTACGACAGCGGACTGTCCAGTGGTTACTCCGCTGATCTGTCTGGCTACAGCAGTGGTCTGTCTAGCGGCTACAGCGGCAGTGACTCCACCGGCTACAGCGGTCTTTCCTCCACCGGCTACAGCGGTCTCTCCTCCTCTGACCTGTCCGGCTACAGCTCTGGCCTCTCCTCGTCCGGATATAACTCTGGCATCTCCTCTTCCGCCGGCTTCGGCTCTGGCCTCTCCTCCACCGGCTACAGCTCTGGCCTTTCTTCCACCGGCTACAGCTCTGGCCTCTCCTCCTCCGGCTACAACTCCGGCCTGTCCTCCGGCAGCTGGGCTCACTCCGGTACCTGGTGAACGGTCTAGTCAATTCTCACAGTGATTAGTTTTAACAGTTAGTGCAATAACGTGACTTTTATTAAACATTTTTTTTAGTTAAGACATTTTTTTACTCTTGAACAGAAAAATGGAATGTTCATACTGATTATGAAACCCGGACATGTATATTTTATGTTTATAACAGATATGTGATACAGCACTGAAATAAAGAATGTCCTTTTATACATTCTCTTATTGTTACTACCAATCCTCATAATAAAGACGAGAAGACAAGCTTAGCTCAATAAAATACATAATATATTGAGACTTGATATTTAAAATTTATGAAACCGGTTGAACATCCGACTATTTTTGAAATTAAATATTAATGTACCTAAGTCTCGAAACAAGATCAGTTTAAAATACTAATATTACTTGGAATGCTAACACTACGTCATAGCTACTTATGTTCAAACAATATTTAATTTAGTTGATCTCACGGAACACACATTATTAGTTTTATATTCGTTTAAATGTCAAGTTTGCATAATGAGACAAAACGAGGAGGCTTCCATACCTGTACGTGTAAAATTACATAATTGATATGTCCATTTACGTGAACAAATTTTGACGGAATAATCCTGAACGTAAGATTGTCTGAAAAAATAACACCCTTGAATACCATACACCGATCAAAGAACCAAACCAACCAAAAATGTTAATAGCTCTGTGTTAAGTGATATAAATACCTACACATTCAGAAGGTTATGTTTTATATGAACATAAAAATACATAAATTTTAGACAAAAATGTTTTTATTGATCTAACATGATAATGCAGATAATAAATAATAGTATGTGTTGACTAGTAGCGCGTAGTGGCGGTGAGGTGAGAGAGAGTGAGGGCGCTTCACCAGCCGCTGGCGTACTGCGCGGTGGCGCTGGCGGCGGCGGCGGAGTACAGCGGCGAGTACGCGGGAGCAGAGATGCGAGCAGCGAGCGGAGCCGCGAGCGGAGCAGAGTAAGTGACGGCAGGCGCGGACACCAGCTTCTTGACGGTGATGAGGCGCGGCTCGGAGACCACCTTGCGCACGTGCACCACCTGCGGCACGGACACCTCGCGCTGCACGTTCACCACCTTGTCCACGGCCACCACGCGAGTGGCGGGCGCCGAGTAGCTCACAGCCGGGGCCGAGTACGACACGCCGGCGGCGGGCGCCGCGTAGCTCACTGAGGGCGCCGCGTAGCCGATAGAGGGTGCCACGTAGCTCAGGGCGGGCGCGGCGTAGCTGATGGCGGGCGCGGAGTGAGTCAGGGCGGGAGCAGCGTAGCTGATGGAGGGCGCCGCGTAGCTGATGGCGGGCGCAGCGTGGGACAAGGCGGGAGCAGCGTAGCTGATGGAGGGCGCCGCGTAGCTGATGGCGGGCGCAGCGTGGGACAAGGCGGGAGCAGCGTAGCTGATGGAGGGCGCCGCGTAGCTGATGGCGGGCGCAGCGTGGGACAAGGCGGGAGCAGCGTAGCTGATGGAAGGAGCGGCGTAGCTGATGGTGGGCGGGCGGATCTGGTAGCTGACGGAGGGCGCGGAGTGGGTGTCTGGCAGCGCGTGCAGGAAGCCGCGCTTCTCGCGCACGTTGCCCGCCGCCGCCGCGCCCACGAGCGCGCACACGCACATCAAAGCCTGCCGACATGCACGTCGCACACGTTACACACTGTACATATACTAACTGTCGTACACAACACACATGTGCCAGGTACTCACCGAGACGTTCATGTTGCTGCGAGCTGGTGCTGATGATCACTGATGTCTGCTCTCATCATCGCTACACATATATAACAACACACGCCTAGGAGAAGGACCTTGCCCTACACTCAGCGCCTTTGATACATATGTATAACAATTTTTAAACCATATAGTATAACAATTTTTCCATAAATTATACCTGTGCGTGCATAATTTATGGAAAATTATAATTCTAGTCGCCAAATTGTATAATAGGCGTGAAGCCTCAACCAACAACACACGCAGCCCACGTAGGTAGTAGGTACTCTGCCACAAACACACATTATGTATTCAATGTTTAATAGTTAAATATGAAGGGACTGGTAGGTACAAACGAGTCATGAAACTAAAATATGTACCTATATCTATGCTCCATATTTGTTTTTAATGTCGGCACACCAAAAACAAATAATGACAACTTATCAACTTTCAATAAATCAATAGCAACTGAACTTGTCAGAAGCTGAATCTGTTTTATTCATATCAAACACTTAAGTTAAGATACCAAGTGAACATGCGTGTATTCAAAATGTTGTAACAAAAGAAAAAAGATAATAATAAGAAGCTTATAAATACGAAGTCAGTTTAGAAACTACACAACTGATTATGGCTCATACAGGCATTTGATTATTGTGGGAAGCGGACCCGCACAACTCTTAAACACCGACATCGCTTCGTCCGTCGCTTCAAGTTAATACTATCGTTGTAGAGCTACGTAGGTTTCTGCTACGCGCCGTCTACGCAGCAGCTTCACGTAGCCGTCACTCAATCCTTCATCCAGCTTAAGTTTTCTTTCTACGATTGTAATTTATTCTTAATTAAGTGACACATATTCGCATAACTAATAAACTCTGTAGTTTGAGTTTGGGCAAACGAACGTTAGATTGATATAATTTTAATATTTTATGTATGTATGTAGATGAGTTATGCACATAATGTTGGCGACGCGTGTAGGGCGAGGTGACGTTGCGACATCGTGCGTCGTGTGTGTTATATATGTGTAGCGATGATGAGAGCAGACATCAGTGATCATCAGCACCAGCTCGCAGCAACATGAACGTCTCGGTGAGTACCTGGCACATGTCGTTGTGTACGACAGTTAGTATATGTACAGTGTGTAACGTGTGCGACGTGCATGTCGGCAGGCTTTGATGTGCGTGTGCGCGCTCGTGGGCGCGGCGGCGGCGGGCACCGTGCGCGAGAAGCGCGGCTTCCTGCACGCGCTGCCAGACACCCACTCCGCGCCCTCCGTCAGCTACGAGATCCGCCCGCCCACCATCAGCTACGCCGCTCCTTCCATCAGCTACGCTGATCCGGCTCTGACTCACTCCGCACACGCCATCAGCTACGCGGCGCCCTCCATTAGCTACGCTGCTCCCGCCCTGACTCACTCCGCGCCCGCCATCAGCTACGCTGCGCCCGCCCTGAGCTACGTGGCGCCCTCTATCGGCTACGCGGCGCCCTCAGTGAGCTACGCGGCGCCCGCCGCCGGCGTGTCGTACTCGGCCCCGGCTGTGAGCTACTCGGCGCCCGCCACTCGCGTGGTGGCCGTGGACAAGGTGGTGAACGTGCAGCGCGAGGTGTCCGTGCCGCAGGTGGTGCATGTGCGCAAGGTGGTCTCCGAGCCGCGCCTCATCACCGTCAAGAAGCTGGTGTCCGCGCCTGCCGTCACTTACTCTGCTCCGCTCGCGGCTCCGCTCGCTGCTCGCATCTCTGCTCCCGCGTACTCGCCGCTGTACTCCGCCGCCGCCGCCAGCGCCACCGCGCAGTACGCCAGCGGCTGGTGAAGCGCCCTCACTCTCTCTCACCTCACCGCCACTACGCGCTACTAGTCAACACATACTATTATTTATTTTGCGTTATTATGTAAGCTCAATAAAAAGATTGAACTCCAAAAATAACCATCAACTTTCATTTGACCGTCATAAAAGTATACTTAATTTTATAAGCAAACGAACAGAAACAACTATTCCAGGTACAAAAATGATACCCATTATAAATAGCCGTAAGTATACAGGAGATAATAATACCGGAACTAAATCCCTACTAATATTATAAATGCGAAAGTAACTCTGTCTGTCTGTTAGAGTCAATTACGCCTCAACTACCGAACCAATTTGCGTGAAATTTGGTATGGAGATATTTTGATACCCGAGAAAGGACATAGGCTACTTTTTTCCCGGGAAAATGACGCTTATTAGGAAAATGAAGGTGGCGGACGAAGTCGCGGGTAAAAGCTAGTATTTAAATAAAGGTGTAGAATTGTAATTCATAACCCATTTTCTTTAGGTTTTACCAGTAAGGTACATGACCATGAAAACTCAGACAAAAGAAAGCGTGTGACATAATTCTTGAAAGTCCGTATGTGGTGGATATGTCTGTTGAGGTGGACTCAACTCCCTTAACCTTCCTTTAATTCCGGGAGCAGACCTGTGTCCAGCAAGGACCAATGTGTAAATAATTATACATCAATTAAACGCTCAGAAGAGACCCTGCGGGAGGTGATATGAGTTGATTCTTGATGTTCCATGCCTTTCACGGATTTACATACTGAGGCCTCACTACTCGTATAATCAACGAAACCGAATATTCGTTGAGATTTTGTTGGTTTCTTATAATAATTACTAGCTGACCCGGCAAATGTTGTTTTACCATAAAAATTAAATAAAAAACATTGTCCAGCGGACAACATTGTGAATCTAAACCATTCTCAGATCCCCTTGAACACACACAAAAAATTTCATTAAAATCGGTCCAATCGTTTCAGAGAAGTTCAGTGACATACACCTTACAGAAGAATTATATATATAAAGATAGTCGTTAGTAAATAGTCAAACTTTGCTAAAGAGTATAGGGTATGGTAAGGCATGGAAAAAATAGAGAAAGGTCAAAAGGAACACCTGCAATATTTCACGAAGGGCCAACGTACTTACATACAAAATATCAGTTTTAATATAGAAACCTATATGACAATATAGGTGTTTAATTTGCCGAAAGAAATTTTTTATTCAGATACTATTTACAAGTGAACAAATAACCCTCTTAAGTAACTATTATGAAACTTCAGGCAAGTCAGAGACGTCTTCTAGCTTTTCAAAAGTCATATACAAGAGACATAGCAACTCTTTATTATTACATTATTGATATCAGCTTGATGTTAAGTTGTAGGAACAGTCGTCTGAACCTGTAGCTCAACTACTAGCCATGTGTGCCAACATCGAAACTTTATCATAATAAAATGTATGTACCTACATATAGCTAATAAATGTATCGAAGTTATTTACCGTTGTTAACTGCGTACGTGGATAACATAGTCCCTGTTGTTGGCTCACGGTCTAACCCTTGCCTCAATTCGGGACGGGACCTTTACGCAGCTGTGGGACAGTAAGGGTTTAGAAAAATCGTATTTTAAGGTAACCTTTATACCAGTACCAGTCTCCGTCAAAGAAATTGTCAAAGAGTTTCTTGCCAGCTCTTCTCATTGGCCCTACCTTCCGAACTGGCGGTAAATTCACTCTCTGTATCATTGACTATCATAAGTGTCAGCATTTGAACTACATATATGAATAAATGATTTGATTTGATTTGATTTGAAAGTAGTTTATGGAGTTTATCATCAATCAAGTACTTACTTGGTTAATTAGTATGGGGTTAGTTTCGAAACAAAAACATGAGATAGATTTAAATACATTTTATTGTACTAAGGTCATAACGCAGATAATAAATAATAGTAAGTATGTGTTGACTAGTAGCGCGTAGTGGCGGTGAGGTGAGAGAGAGTGAGGGCGCTTCACCAGCCGCTGGCGTACTGCGCGGTGGCGCTGGCGGCGGCGGCGGAGTACAGCGGCGAGTACGCGGGAGCAGAGATGCGAGCAGCGAGCGGAGCCGCGAGCGGAGCAGAGTAAGTGACGGCAGGCGCGGACACCAGCTTCTTGACGGTGATGAGGCGCGGCTCGGAGACCACTTTGCGCACGTGCACCACCTGCGGCACGGACACCTCGCGCTGCACGTTCACCACCTTGTCCACGGCCACCACGCGAGTGGCGGGCGCCGAGTAGCTCACAGCCGGGGCCGAGTACGACACGCCGGCGGCGGGCGCCGCGTAGCTCACTGAGGGCGCCGCGTAGCCGATAGAGGGTGCCACGTAGCTCAGGGCGGGCGCGGCGTAGCTGATGGCGGGCGCGGAGTGAGTCAGGGCGGGAGCAGCGTAGCTGATGGAGGGCGCCGCGTAGCTGATGGCGGGCGCAGCGTGGGACAAGGCGGGAGCAGCGTAGCTGATGGAAGGAGCGGCGTAGCTGATGGTGGGCGGGCGGATCTCGTAGCTGACGGAGGGCGCGGAGTGGGTGTCTGGCAGCGCGTGCAGGAAGCCGCGCTTCTCGCGCACGGTGCCCGCCGCCGCCGCGCCCACGAGCGCGCACACGCACATCAAAGCCTGCCGACATGCACGTCGCACACGTTACACACTGTACATATACTAACTGTCGTACACAACGACATGTGCCAGGTACTCACCGAGACGTTCATGTTGCTGCGAGCTGGTGCTGATGATCACTGATGTCTGCTCTCATCATCGCTACACATATATAACACGCACGACGCGTGATGTCGCAACGTCACCTCGCCCTACACGCGTCGCCATACATTATGTGCATAACTCACATAATATATTAATACATACTACTGGGCGCCCAGTAGTCAAAATTCGACTAAAATAAATTTAAATTATAAGTTATTTAATATAAAAATGTCTGACCAACAGTAAGCCCTCATTAATCATATAAAACGATACGTCTACGTCAGCGCTCAATGTATATAGACAAATGTCAAATGCATGGTAGTGTGTGTAATGTTTTGTTGATTGAATTACATAATGTACTTTATATTAATATTATTTAAAAATATATTACGGTTCACCACTCCTCTTACACATAAACTTTAAGTGTGCAAAATTTCATATTCGCGTAACTTTCGTAACGTAACGCTGTGTCGCTACCATTGCGTTAAGAGGTCGTAGGATCGATTTCCACACGAAGCAATTAATAATTTTTGCTAATAGCAAATAGTTGTTTCAGGTGTGGTTGTACTCTCGTTGTTTGTATGTTTGTAAATACCCGAGAGAGTACGAGAGTTGTCTTTTTGAAGAAGAGTTTTAAAGACAGACGAGAACTGAGGCAAACTATATAACTAGTCATATCATTATGTTGAAGTCTAGGGTTCCTCTTGAGTTCTTAACAAGTGGTCATAAACGAGTTTTATGACCACTTGTATTATATACCAACAACTTATCAAATTCCGTAGATCCGTAGCAAAAACTAGCCCAGTAAGGCCAGAGGTATAGTTCAGTAAAAAAATAAAAATACCGGCCAAGAGCGAGTCGGACTCGCGCACGAAAGATTCGATAGCTGCAGCGGAATGACATCATTTGTGAAAAAATTCAGCTTTCTAGCCATCGCGGTTTATGAGATATAGCTTGGATACAGACCGACAGACAGCGGAGGCGTAGTACCAGGGTCCCGTTTTACCCTTTGGGTTGAACCCTAAATAGTACTTACTTTCAGTTATGATTAAGCCGTTCAAGTTAACACAACAATAAGTTTCAAAACTTTCTACAGTTCCTAATAAGATTCAAGAGTGACAGTTATGGTGTGAGTTTATTTAATTTATTTAAGAGAAATAATGATGAAGAAAATTAAATGCATAGAGCCAAAGCATATATCGTGTTAAATTTCACTCATTTCACTATTTAAAAGCATATCTACTTCGTATGTTGATAAAAATTGCCTATGAATTAATGAGATACTGTTCAAAAATAACCAGAATTCATCCCAATTAGTGCTAGAGGCCTTTGAATTTTGATCATTAACTTTTACATAAAACATGTCAAGTTATACATATATTCTAGTTATACGTTGAATATGTATCAAAGGCGCTGAGTGTAGGGCAAGGTCCTTCTCCTAGGCGTGTGTTGATATACATGTGTAGCGATGATGAGAGCAGACATCAGTGATCATCAGCACCAGCTCGCAGCAACATGAACGTCTCGGTGAGTACCTGGCACACGTGTGTTGTGTGCGACAGTTAGTATATGTACAGTGTGTAACGTGTGCGATGTGCATGTCGGCAGGCTTTGATGTGCGTGTGCGCGCTCGTGGGCGCGGCGGCGGCGGGCACCGTGCGCGAGAAGCGCGGCTTCCTGCACGCGCTGCCAGACACCCACTCCGCGCCCTCCGTCAGCTACGAGATCCGCCCGCCCACCATCAGCTACGCCGCTCCCGCCCTGTCTCACTCCGCGTCCGCCATCAGCTACGCGGCGCCCTCCATCAGCTACGCTGCGCCCGCCCTGACTCACTCCGCGCCCGCCATCAGCTACGCGGCGCCCTCCATCAGCTACGCTGCGCCCGCCTTGTCCCACGCTGCGCCCGCCATCAGCTACGCGGCGCCCTCCATCAGCTACGCTGCTCCCGCCTTGTCCCACGCTGCGCCCGCCATCAGCTACGCGGCGCCCTCCATCAGCTACGCTGCGCCCGCCCTGACTCACTCCGCGCCCGCCATCAGCTACGCTGCGCCCGCCCTGAGCTACGTGGCGCCCTCTATCGGCTACGCGGCGCCCTCAGTGAGCTACGCGGCGCCCGCCGCCGGCGTGTCGTACTCGGCCCCGGCTGTGAGCTACTCGGCGCCCGCCACTCGCGTGGTGGCCGTGGACAAGGTGGTGAACGTGCAGCGCGAGGTGTCCGTGCCGCAGGTGGTGCACGTGCGCAAGGTGGTCTCCGAGCCGCGCCTCATCACCGTCAAGAAGCTGGTGTCCGCGCCTGCCGTCACTTACTCTGCTCCGCTCGCGGCTCCGCTCGCTGCTCGCATCTCTGCTCCCGCGTACTCGCCGCTGTACTCCGCCGCCGCCGCCAGCGCCACCGCGCAGTACGCCAGCGGCTGGTGAAGCGCCCTCACTCTCTCTCACCTCACCGCCACTACGCGCTACTAGTCAACACATACTATTATTTATTATATACGTTATTATGTAAGCTCAATAAAACGATTGTTATTCCTAAAATACCTTTATCTTTTTATTTCTACAAACTAATACATTCAACCCATTAATGTCCTACTACTGGGCAAGGGTCTCCTCCCGTGAGGAGGGAGGGGTTAGGCTTTGAGTCCACCACGCTGGTCAATTGCAGGTTGGGGATTCTGCATACCTAAAAGAACTGTTCTAAAGAACTTTCAGGCATGCAAGGTTGCATAACGATATTTTCCTTCACCGTTGGAACAAGTGATAATTAAGCATTTCTAATACACACATAGCTTCGAAAAGTCATTGGTGTGTTTGTTGCCTTGGGTTCGAACTTGCAGCCACTTGCGTGGATGGTACCATGTTATGCCACTAGGCTTTTAACAGTTTACTACAATGAGTTTCATGACAACAGGCATAATTAGGTATAATGAATTCAGTGAGATTTTTTTATTTCTCGCGGAAGATGTCACATAAAAAAATGCTGTAAGTGGCAGTAACACCTGCGTAGATTCTTTCAGCTAAATTAGACACAATTACAGAGTTAAAAACAGAATAAATCCTTTAAAACTGTTTTGCTTGCTGAGTTTGCTGTTACTCCAAAAGAAAAAAACACATTCGATCCATCTTGTAGCGTTTGGTGTAAGTACATTCTTCGGTTTATTGAAATAATATTATGAAGCAGTAGATAGTGAATTGTGTTGAGTTTAACTATTTGAGTGAAAAATGACATCTGTTTTTATGTTGGCCAAGAAGCCGACGTCTGTTTCTGAAGTGTGCGGTTTTAGGTTTGCATCCTTAGATTTTCCGGTAAAACCTATGATTTACCAACTCTGAATGGTAAAAGTCCGAACAATTATTATATTTCGAGCTTTTATCACTATTCACTTAGCAGGTAACCTAATTAGCCTGCCTTAACACTGACACTACAATAGTTTATTTTATTGTGCTTGATTTTATTGTCATCTTTTTCTTTCTGTGTTTGAAAATCTGATAAAATTTATAAATCAGATAAATCAATTAAGTGCAACTTTCAGGCAACCTTCTAATGAATGTACCTGATAAGAATTAGATAAAATTTTGAAAATACTTACATAATATACGACTTATTTTATTTTTTAGGCAATAGTCGTATAGTATTCGAATATCTGCAAGCCTTTGCACATTAAAACAAAAATGTATAAAAATTGACATGCTTTGTTCATAAAATAGATGTGCATTGCATTCAGTTTGAACAATATAATACAAATAATAATACACTACATACTTACGTACGTGATTCTTAATATAATATATGTATAACCTCTACATGTATCGATCTTGATTCTTGTCCCTGCCCGTCTGACTACTAAATAAAATCTTTTCTCTACACAAAAAAAGAAGGTTTTTGGGTAACTCACGAGCTCATTAAAAGAAACCTAATGAACCGTGTACTCATTTGTGATTCTTGAAGCCAAAGAGATTTTATTACAAGTTCATACATACTATAATGCGAAGAGACTTTTTTTCCCGCCCTTATATAATTGCTTGTTATCTTTATCAGGTTGATAGGCACATCGAGCTACAAGCCAATAGTACTTAGAATTTTTAAGTTTCTTGTGGATTATTTCAGTCTTATAGGTTCTTCTATATGTTAAATCAATTCCAGGTTAAGGATGCATTCAATTTTTTTATTAAATTATTATTTGTCTTTGATTCTTCCGCTGTTAAAATTGTGGCACGTTTGAAGGTTTTGCGTTTGAATTAATATCATAGAGTTGGATCGTGAACAGAAACATTACAACGATTTAATATTATATTTTATTGCACTTAGGTCATAACGCAGATAATAAATAATAATATGTGTTGACTAGTAGCGCGTAGTGGCGGTGAGGTGAGAGAGAGTGAGGGCGCTTCACCAGCCGCTGGCGTACTGCGCGGTGGCGCTGGCGGCGGCGGCGGAGTACAGCGGCGAGTACGCGGGAGCAGAGATGCGAGCAGCGAGCGGAGCCGCGAGCGGAGCAGAGTAAGTGACGGCAGGCGCGGACACCAGCTTCTTGACGGTGATGAGGCGCGGCTCGGAGACCACCTTGCGCACGTGCACCACCTGCGGCACGGACACCTCGCGCTGCACGTTCACCACCTTGTCCACGGCCACCACGCGAGTGGCGGGCGCCGAGTAGCTCACAGCCGGGGCCGAGTACGACACGCCGGCGGCGGGCGCCGCGTAGCTCACTGAGGGCGCCGCGTAGCCGATAGAGGGTGCCACGTAGCTCAGGGCGGGCGCGGCGTAGCTGATGGCGGGCGCGGAGTGAGTCAGGGCGGGAGCAGCGTAGCTGATGGAGGGCGCCGCGTAGCTGATGGCGGGCGCAGCGTGGGACAAGGTGGGAGCAGCGTAGCTGATGGAAGGAGCGGCGTAGCTGATGGTGGGCGGGCGGATCTCGTAGCTGACGGAGGGCGCGGAGTGGGTGTCTGGCAGCGCGTGCAGGAAGCCGCGCTTCTCGCGCACGGTGCCCGCCGCCGCCGCGCCCACGAGCGCGCACACGCACATCAAAGCCTGCCGACATGCACGTCGCACACGTTACACACTGTACATATACTAACTGTCGTACACAACGACATGTGCCAGGTACTCACCGAGACGTTCATGTTGCTGCGAGCTGGTGCTGATGATCACTGATGTCTGCTCTCATCATCGCTACACATATATAACACACACGACGCACGATGTCGCAACGTCACCTCGCCCTACACGCGTCGCCAACATTATGTGCATAATTCATCTACATACATACATAAAATATTAAAATTATATCAATCTAACGTTCGTTTGCCCAAACTCAAACTACAGAGTTTATTAGTTATGCGAATATGTGTCACTTAATTAAGAATAAATTACAATCGTAGAAAGAAAACTTAAGCTGGATGAAGGATTGAGTGACGGCTACGTGAAGCTGCTGCGTAGACGGCGCGTAGCAGAAACCTACGTAGCTCTACAACGATAGTATTAACTTGAAGCGACGGACGAAGCGATGTCGGTGTTTAAGAGTTGTGCGGGTCCGCTTCCCACAATAATCAAATGCCTGTATGAGCCATAATCAGTTGTGTAGTTTCTAAACTGACTTCGTATTTATAAGCTTCTTATTATTATCTTTTTTCTTTTGTTACAACATTTTGAATACACGCATGTTCACTTGGTATCTTAACTTAAGTGTTTGATATGAATAAAACAGATTCAGCTTCTGACAAGTTCAGTTGCTATTGATTTATTGAAAGTTGATAAGTTGTCATTATTTGTTTTTGGTGTGCCGACATTAAAAACAAATATGGAGCATAGATATAGGTACATATTTTAGTTTCATGACTCGTTTGTACCTACCAGTCCCTTCATATTTAACTATTAAACATTGAATACATAATGTGTGTTTGTGGCAGAGTACCTACTACCTACGTGGGCTGCGTGTGTTGTTGGTTGAGGCTTCACGCCTATTATACAATTTGGCGACTAGAATTATAATTTTCCATAAATTATGCACGCACAGGTATAATTTATGGAAAAATTGTTATACTATATGGTTTAAAAATTGTTATACATATGTATCAAAGGCGCTGAGTGTAGGGCAAGGTCCTTCTCCTAGGCGTGTGTTGTTATATATGTGTAGCGATGATGAGAGCAGACATCAGTGATCATCAGCACCAGCTCGCAGCAACATGAACGTCTCGGTGAGTACCTGGCACATGTGTGTTGTGTACGACAGTTAGTATATGTACAGTGTGTAACGTGTGCGACGTGCATGTCGGCAGGCTTTGATGTGCGTGTGCGCGCTCGTGGGCGCGGCGGCGGCGGGCAACGTGCGCGAGAAGCGCGGCTTCCTGCACGCGCTGCCAGACACCCACTCCGCGCCCTCCGTCAGCTACCAGATCCGCCCGCCCACCATCAGCTACGCCGCTCCTTCCATCAGCTACGCTGCTCCCGCCTTGTCCCACGCTGCGCCCGCCATCAGCTACGCGGCGCCCTCCATCAGCTACGCTGCTCCCGCCTTGTCCCACGCTGCGCCCGCCATCAGCTACGCGGCGCCCTCCATCAGCTACGCTGCTCCCGCCTTGTCCCACGCTGCGCCCGCCATCAGCTACGCGGCGCCCTCCATCAGCTACGCTGCTCCCGCCCTGACTCACTCCGCGCCCGCCATCAGCTACGCCGCGCCCGCCCTGAGCTACGTGGCACCCTCTATCGGCTACGCGGCGCCCTCAGTGAGCTACGCGGCGCCCGCCGCCGGCGTGTCGTACTCGGCCCCGGCTGTGAGCTACTCGGCGCCCGCCACTCGCGTGGTGGCCGTGGACAAGGTGGTGAACGTGCAGCGCGAGGTGTCCGTGCCGCAGGTGGTGCACGTGCGCAAGGTGGTCTCCGAGCCGCGCCTCATCACCGTCAAGAAGCTGGTGTCCGCGCCTGCCGTCACTTACTCTGCTCCGCTCGCGGCTCCGCTCGCTGCTCGCATCTCTGCTCCCGCGTACTCGCCGCTGTACTCCGCCGCCGCCGCCAGCGCCACCGCGCAGTACGCCAGCGGCTGGTGAAGCGCCCTCACTCTCTCTCACCTCACCGCCACTACGCGCTACTAGTCAACACATATTATTATTTATTATCTGCGTTATGACCTAAGTGCAATAAAATATAATATTAAATCGTTGTAATGTTTCTGTTCACGATCCAACTCTATGATATTAATTCAAACGCAAAACCTTCAAACGTGCCACAATTTTAACAGCGGAAGAATCAAAGACAAATAATAATTTAATAAAAAAATTGAATGCATCCTTAACCTGGAATTGATTTAACATATAGAAGAACCTATAAGACTGAAATAATCCACAAGAAACTTAAAAATTCTAAGTACTATTGGCTTGTAGCTCGATGTGCCTATCAACCTGATAAAGATAACAAGCAATTATATAAGGGCGGGAAAAAAAGTCTCTTCGCATTATAGTATGTATGAACTTGTAATAAAATCTCTTTGGCTTCAAGAATCACAAATGAGTACACGGTTCATTAGGTTTCTTTTAATGAGCTCGTGAGTTACCCAAAAACCTTCTTTTTTTGTGTAGAGAAAAGATTTTATTTAGTAGTCAGACGGGCAGGGACAAGAATCAAGATCGATACATGTAGAGGTTATACATATATTATATTAAGAATCACGTACGTAAGTATGTAGTGTATTATTATTTGTATTATATTGTTCAAACTGAATGCAATGCACATCTATTTTATGAACAAAGCATGTCAATTTTTATACATTTTTGTTTTAATATGCAAAGGCTTGCAGATATTCGAATACTATGCGACTATTACCTAAAAAATAAAATAAGTTACCTGCCCTTGAGGTAAATCCTAAGATTTACCAAGTGAATAGTGATAAAAGTTCGAAATATAATAATTGTTCGGACTTTTACCATTCAGAGTTGGTAAATCTTAAGTTTTACCGGAAAATCTAAGGATTTACCACAGTTCGGGCTTTTACAGTAACATATACATGCAAACCTAAAACCGCACACTTCAGAAACAGACGTCGGCTTCTTAGCCAAAATGTAAGCAGATGTCATTTTTCACTCAAATAGTTAAACTCAACACAATTCACTATCTACTGCTTTATAATATTATTTCAATAAACCGAAGAATGTACTTACACCAAACGCTACAAGACGGATCGGATGTGTTTTTTTCTTTTGGAGTAACAGCAAACTCAGCAAGCAAATCAGTTTTAAAGGATTTATTCTGTTTTAACTCTGTAATTGTGTCTAATTTAGCTGAAAGAATCTACGCAGGAGTTACTGCCACTCACAGCATTTTTTTTTTGAGGCGCCCATAGCCAGTTGCCCTCACCGGTCGGTAAACGATCTGTGGGTTAAGCAACCCCTGGCGCGGTCATTCCATAGATGGGTGACCGCATAGTGGTATTTGAGCTGGGCGTCTCCGTGCTTCGGAGGGCACGTAAAAAGTCGGTCCCGGTTGTTGTCATTTAGATAACAGTCGTTAAGCCATGTCAAAGGCCTCTCGGGCGGCTTGAACAACTTTGACACTAGGTTGACCACTAACCATACGACGAACGAACGAACAGCATTTTTTTATGTCACATCTTCCCCGAGAAATAAAAAAATCTCACTGAATTCATTATACCTAATTATGCCTGTTGTCATGAAACTCATTGTAGTAAACTGTTAAAGGCCTAGTGGCATAACATGGTACCATCCACGCAAGTGGCTGCAAGTTCGAATCCAAGGCAACACACCAATGACTTTTCGAAGCTTTGAGTATATTAGAAATACTTATTATTTATCACTTGTTCCAACATGGCATACCTGAGAGTTCTTTAGAACAGTTCTTTTAGGTATGCAGAATCCCCAACCTGCAATTGACCAGCGTGGTGGACTCAAAGCCTAACCCCTCCCTCCTCACGGGAGGAGACCCTTGCCCAGTAGTAGGACATTAATGGGTTTAATGTATTAGTTTGTAGAAATAAAAGATAAAGATATTTTAGGAATAACAATCGTTTTATTGAGCTTACATAATAACGCAGATAATAAATAATAGTATGTGTTGACTAGTAGCGCGTAGTGGCGGTGAGGTGAGAGAGAGTGAGGGCGCTTCACCAGCCGCTGGCGTACTGCGCGGTGGCGCTGGCGGCGGCGGCGGAGTACAGCGGCGAGTACGCGGGAGCAGAGATGCGAGCAGCGAGCGGAGCCGCGAGCGGAGCAGAGTAAGTGACGGCAGGCGCGGACACCAGCTTCTTGACGGTGATGAGGCGCGGCTCGGAGACCACCTTGCGCACGTGCACCACCTGCGGCACGGACACCTCGCGCTGCACGTTCACCACCTTGTCCACGGCCACCACGCGAGTGGCGGGCGCCGAGTAGCTCACAGCCGGCTCCGAGTACGACACGCCGGCGGCGGGCGCCGCGTAGCTCACTGAGGGCGCCGCGTAGCCGATAGAGGGCGCCACGTAGCTCAGGGCGGGCGCAGCGTAGCTGATGGCGGGCGCGGAGTGAGTCAGGGCGGGAGCATCGTAGCTGATGGAGGGTGCCGCGTAGCTGATGGCGGGCGCAGCGTAGGACAAGGCGGGAGCAGCGTAGCTGATGGAAGGAGCGGCGTAGCTGATGGAGGGCGGGCGGATCTCGTAGCTGACGGAGGGCGCGGAGTGGGTGTCTGGCAGCGCGTGCAGGAAGCCGCGCTTCTCGCGCACGTTGCCCGCCGCCGCCGCGCCCACGAGCGCGCACACGCACATCAAAGCCTGCCGACATGCACGTCGCACACGTTACACACTGTACATAGTGTACATATACTAACTGTCGTACACAACACACGTGTGCCAGGTACTCACCGAGACGTTCATGTTGCTGCGAGCTGGTGCTGATGATCACTGATGTCTGCTCTCATCATCGCTACACATATATATCAACACACGCCTAGGAGAAGGACCTTGCCCTACACTCAGCGCCTTTGATACATATTCAACGTATAACTAGAATATATGTATAACTTGACATGTTTTATGTAAAAAGTTAATGATCAAAATTTAAAGGCCTCTAGCACTAATTGGGATGAATTCTGGTTATTTTTGAACAGTATCTCATTAATTCATAGGCAATTTTTATCAACATACGAAGTAGATATGCTTTTAAAGAGTGAAATGAGTGAAATTTAACACGATATATGCTTTGGCTCTATGCATTTAATTTTCTTCATCATTATTTCTCTTAAATAAATTCAATAAACTCACACCATAACTGTCACTCTTGAATCTTATTAGGAACTGTAGAAAGTTTTGAAACTTATTGTTGTGTTAACTTGAACTACTTAATCATAACTGAAAGTAAGTACTATTTAGGGTTCAACCCAAAGGGTATACCGGGACCCTGGTACTACGCCTCCGCTGTCTGTCGGTCTGTATCCAAGCTATATCTCATAAACCGCGATGGCTAGAAAGCTGAACCCTAGACTTCAACATAATGATGTGACTAGTTATATAGTATGCCTCAGTTCTCGTCTGTCTTTAAAACTCTTCTTCAAAAAGACAACTCTCGTACTCTCTCGGGTATTTACAAACATACAAACAGCGAGAGTACAACCACACCTGAAACAACTATTTGCGAATAGCAAAAATTATTAATTGCTTCGTGTGGAAATCGATCCTACGACCTCTTAACGCAATGGTAGCGACACAGCGTTACGTTACGAAAGTTACGCGAACGCAGGAATATGAAATTTTGTACACTTAAAGTTTATGTGTAAGAGGAGTGGTGAACGGTAAAATATTTTTAAATAATATTAATATAAAGTACATTATGTAATTCAATCAACAAAACATTACACACACTACCATGCATTTGACATTTGTCTATATACATTGAGCGCTGACGTAGACGTATCGTTTTATATGATTAATGAGGTCTTACTGTTGGTCATATATTTTTATATTAAATAACTTATAATTTAAATTCATTTTCGTCGAATTTCGACTACTGGGCGCCCAGTAGTATGTATTAATATATTATGTGAGTTATGCACATAATGTATGGCGACGCGTGTAGGGCGAGGTGACGTTGCGACATCACACGTCGTGCGTGTTATATATGTGTAGCGATGATGAGAGCAGACATCAGTGATCATCAGCACCAGCTCGCAGCAACATGAACGTCTCGGTGAGTACCTGGCACATGTCGTTGTGTACGACAGTTAGTATATGTACAGTGTGTAACGTGTGCGACGTGCATGTCGGCAGGCTCTGATGTGCGTGTGCGCGCTCGTGGGCGCGGCGGCGGCGGGCAACGTGCGCGAGAAGCGCGGCTTCCTGCACGCGCTGCCAGACACCCACTCCGCGCCCTCCGTCAGTTACGAGATCCGCCCGCCCACCATCAGCTACGCCGCTCCCGCCCTGTCCCACTCCGCGTCCGCCATCAGCTACGCGGCGCCCGCCATCAGCTACGCCGCGCCCGCCATCAGCTACGCCGCGCCCTCCATCAGCTACGCTGCTCCCGCCCTGACTCACTCAGCGCCCGCCATCAGCTACACTGCGCCCGCCCTGAGCTACGTGGCACCCTCTATCGGCTACGCGGCGCCCTCAGTGAGCTACGCGGCGCCCGCCACTCGCGTGGTGGCCGTGGACAAGGTGGTGAACGTGCAGCGCGAGGTGTCCGTGCCGCAGGTGGTGCACGTGCGCAAGGTGGTCTCCGAGCCGCGCCTCATCACCGTCAAGAAGCTGGTGTCCGCGCCTGCCGTCACTTACTCTGCTCCGCTCGCGGCTCCGCTCGCTGCTCGCATCTCTGCTCCCGCGTACTCGCCGCTGTACTCCGCCGCCGCCGCCAGCGCCACCGCGCAGTACGCCAGCGGCTGGTGAAGCGCCCTCACTCTCTCTCACCTCACCGCCACTACGCGCTACTAGTCAACACATACTATTATTTATTATCTGCGTTATGTTGTAAGCTGAATAAAAAGATTGAACTCCAAAAATAACCATCAACTTTCATTCGACCGTCATAGAAGGATACTATATTTTATAAGCAAACGGGCAAAACCAATTATTTCAGGTTCAAAAATGGTACCTATTATAAATAGCCGTAAGTATATAGGAGATATAATAATACCGGAACTAAATATTTAAATAAAGAGGTAGAGTTACAATTCATAACCGTTTTAGTTAGGTTTTACCAGTAAGGTACATGTCCATGAAAACTCAGACAAAAGAAAGCGTGTGCCATAATTGTGGTAGACTCAACTCCCTTAACCTTCCTTTAATTCCGGGAGCAGACCTGTATCCAGCAATGATCAATGTTTAAATAATTAGGTATACATCAATTAAAAGCTCAGAAGAGACCCTGCGTGATATGAGTTGATTCGTGATGTTCCATGCCTTTCACGGATTTACATACTGAGGCCTCACTACTCGTATAATCAACAAAACCGAATATTCGTTGAGATTTTGTTGGTTTCTTGTAATAATTACTAGCTGACCCGGCAAACGTTGTTTTGCCATAAAAATTAAATAAAAAACATTGTCCAGCGGACAACATTGTGAATCTAAACCATTCTCAGATCCCCTTGAACACACACAAAAAATTTCATCAAAATCGGTCCAGTCGTTTCAGAGAA
The DNA here is from genome assembly GCF_050436995.1 of Anticarsia gemmatalis. Taxonomy (NCBI): domain Eukaryota; kingdom Metazoa; phylum Arthropoda; class Insecta; order Lepidoptera; family Erebidae; genus Anticarsia; species Anticarsia gemmatalis. The sequence goes on along the minus strand of NC_134756.1, from coordinate 231,542 downwards.
GTTCAGTGAAATACACCTTACAGAAGAATTATCAAAGATAACCATTAGTAAATAGTCGAACTTTGCTAAAGAGTATAGGGTATGGTAAGGCATCAAAAAAATAGAGAAAGGTCAAAAGGAACACCTGCAATATTTCACGAAATTCAATTTTCACGAATCATAGAAGGGCCAACGTACTTACATACAAAATATCAGTTTTAATATAGAAACCTATATGACATTATAGGTGTTTAATTCGCCGAAAGAATTTTTTTATTCAGGTGCTATTCAAAAGTGAACAAGTAGCTACCCTCTTAAGTAACAATTATGAAAGTTCAGGCTAGTCAGAGCCGTCTTCTAGCTTTTCAAAGATCATACACAACAAACATAGCAACTGTTTATTATTACATTGTGATATCAGTCGATGATGATGTTAAGTTGTAGGAACAGTCGTCTGTTAACAGAACGGGTAGCTCAACTACTACCCACGTGTGCCAACAACGAAACTTTATTATTTATGAGATTAGCGCGTTTAAACAAACAAACTCTTCAGCTTTATAATATTAGTATAGATCATAAATAAAATGTATGTACCTACATATAGCTAATAGATGTATCGAAGTTTTTTACCGTTGTTGTTAACTGCGTTCGTGGATAAGTTCAACATAGTCTCTGTTGTTGGCTCATGGTCTAACCCTTGCCTCAATTCGGGACGGGACCTTTGCGCAGCTGTGGGACAGTAAGGGTTTAGAAAAATCGTATTTTAAGGTTACCTTTATTATACCCGTCTTCGTCATCGAAAGTAGTTTCTGAAGTTTGTCATCAATCAAGCACTTGGTTAATTAGTATGGGGTTGGTTTCGAAACGAAAACATAAGATAGATTTAAATACATTTTATTTTAAGGTCATAATGCAGACAATAAATAATAATATGTGTTGACTAGTAGCGCGTAGTGGCGGTGAGGTGAGAGAGAGTGAGGGCGCTTCACCAGCCGCTGGCGTACTGCGCGGTGGCGCTGGCGGCGGCGGCGGAGTACAGCGGCGAGTACGCGGGAGCAGAGATGCGAGCAGCGAGCGGAGCCGCGAGCGGAGCAGAGTAAGTGACGGCAGGCGCGGACACCAGCTTCTTGACGGTGATGAGGCGCGGCTCGGAGACCACCTTGCGCACGTGCACCACCTGCGGCACGGACACCTCGCGCTGCACGTTCACCACCTTGTCCACGGCCACCACGCGAGTGGCGGGCGCCGAGTAGCTCACAGCCGGGGCCGAGTACGACACGCCGGCGGCGGGCGCCGCGTAGCTCACTGAGGGCGCCGCGTAGCCGATAGAGGGCGCCACGTAGCTCAGGGCGGGCGCAGCGTAGCTGATGGCGGGCGCGGAGTGAGTCAGGGCGGGAGCAGCGTAGCTGATGGAGGGCGCCACGTAGCTGATGGCGGGCGCAGCATGGGACAAGGCGGGAGCAGCGTAGCTGATGGAAGGAGCGGCGTAGCTGATGGTGGGCGGGCGGATCTCGTAGCTGACGGAGGGCGCGGAGTGGGTGTCTGGCAGCGCGTGCAGGAAGCCGCGCTTCTCGCGCACGTTGCCCGCCGCCGCCGCGCCCACGAGCGCGCACACGCACATCAGAGCCTGCCGACATGCACGTCGCACACGTTACACACTGTACATATACTAACTGTCGTACACAACGACATGTGCCAGGTACTCACCGAGACGTTCATGTTGCTGCGAGCTGGTGCTGATGATCACTGATGTCTGCTCTCATCATCGCTACACATATATAACACGCACGACGCACGATGTCGCAACGTCACCTCGCCCTACACGCGTCGCCAACATTATGTGCATAACTCACATACATATATCTACATAATATACGCATGTATGTTGATATTTTTAGCAAGTTTAAGATATGCACTAATTAATTAAACAAATACAGATCAAACTATGTTGTAGCCATTGGCCACCATTGGTAAAATTTAACACACATACATACATATGTACATACCTTGAGAACACTTACGCTGTCAGTTAAATAATATAATTGAATACTATCTTGTAATGAACTAACACAGTACACATATACTAGTATCGTTAATAGCAATATAGAGCATCAATATTTAAGACTCACCGAAGAGGAGTTCTTGCTACCTTGCATGCCTAAGAGTTCTTTAGAACAGTTCTTGAAGGTATACAAAGTCCCCAATCCGCACTTGGCCAGCGTGGTGGACCCAAGGCCTAACCCCTTCCTCATTACGGGAGGAGACCCTTGCCCAGCAGTGGGACATTAATGGGTTAAATTTATTTATTTTATGATACACAGAAGCACTTGAAAAATTTTAATACTTAGGTAGTCATACTAGTTTGTTATTTGTTGTTCAAAGTTTTAATACAAGTACTTTTATACGTGTATTGGTTTAGTTTTGTTGAGTGGTGAATAAGTAAATATAGTTTTATTCTGTAGCTTTTATTTCTTGAAGTGCTTTTCTTTACCGATGCAATAGTTCTTCATTTTAATAAACCTATTCAGTGATATGGTAAAGCTTCAAACAGATGTTTATTAATTATAACGAATTAAAAACGCGACACGTTCTACTTATTCTATTTTTATCAAATCATTAATCAATCAATGAGATGACAATATTTTAACATAATTTATTGTTTCGTAAAGCCTATATTTGCATGTGAATTAAAAATCAAACGCGCTGAGTGTAGGGCAAGGTCCTTCTCCTAGGCGTGCGTGTTATATATGTGTAGCGATGATGAGAGCAGACATCAGTGATCATCAGCACCAGCTCGCAGCAACATGAACGTCTCGGTGAGTACCTGGCACATGTGTGTTGTGTACGACAGTTAGTATATGTACAGTGTGTAACGTGTGCGACGTGCATGTCGGCAGGCTTTGATGTGCGTGTGCGCGCTCGTGGGCGCGGCGGCGGCGGGCAACGTGCGCGAGAAGCGCGGCTTCCTGCACGCGCTGCCAGACACCCACTCCGCGCCCTCCGTCAGCTACGAGATCCGCCCGCCCGCCATCAGCTACGCCGCTCCTTCCATCAGCTACGCTGCTCCCGCCTTGTCCCACGCTGCGCCCGCCATCAGCTACGCGGCGCCCTCCATCAGCTACGCTGCTCCCGCCCTGACTCACTCCGCGCCCGCCATCAGCTACGCCGCGCCCGCCGTGAGCTACGTGGCGCCCTCTATCGGCTACGCGGCGCCCTCAGTGAGCTACGCGGCGCCCGCCGCCGCCGGCGTGTCGTACTCGGCCCCGGCTGTGAGCTACTCGGCGCCCGCCACTCGCGTGGTGGCCGTGGACAAGGTGGTGAACGTGCAGCGCGAGGTGTCCGTGCCGCAGGTGGTGCACGTGCGCAAGGTGGTCTCCGAGCCGCGCCTCATCACCGTCAAGAAGCTGGTGTCCGCGCCTGCCGTCACTTACTCTGCTCCGCTCGCGGCTCCGCTCGCTGCTCGCATCTCTGCTCCCGCGTACTCGCCGCTGTACTCCGCCGCCGCCGCCAGCGCCACCGCGCAGTACGCCAGCGGCTGGTGAAGCGCCCTCACTCTCTCTCACCTCACCGCCACTACGCACTACTAGTCTTTACATACACACATTCAATAATTTATTATTTACATAATCACAATAAAATGTATTGCTTTATTTTGTCTTTAATTATGTAACTATCAGTACCATATCCCGAGGTATGTATTCTAACTGGGTGTAGTTGCCAGAGCTTTTTACTTTAATATTATATTTCGCGGTCTTAATTCAGATCAGTATTGCACAACTTGTCCATTGATAAACACGGACAGACGCATAATAATAGGCATATATTATAGTGTCGCGAGGTCACGCGCTCAAGTTCACGAAGAACATCGAATATATTACGACACGCGTCTCATCTGTTACCTCACTATACTTACATCTGTGGAAGAAACTAGACGTGTCCTTACAACATGTCACCATTGATTCAAATTACGTTGGTAGTTAGGCTAGTTGTTTAAAATTAATATATTTGTCCCTTCAAATCAATCTATTAGATACCCCTAATTTAATATTTTGGTATTTTACTCTACTGGTAATAAACAAATAATAATAAAGTACACATACAAATGCAACGAAATTATATGTCAAAATATGATCTTTACAAGACACGAATCAGGAAAAAAAACACTTTTATCGACACCAAAACTTGTACGATAAAACAAAAAATTGCAAAACAGGTTGTAGAATCACATTGTCATAGGATTGCGTCATCTGAATCTATAAAACAAGCTGTGAGGGACGCGGCGCTTCATAGTAGCCACGCTCAATGAACAAACACCATGTAACTGTTTACACAATCTTCTAACAGAAGAGAAGGAAAGAGAGCACGAAGAAGATGACCAGTTTCAAACTTAGTTAAGTGTACAATATGTCAGACGGTGAGGGAACAGTGGACAATTCGGCAGAGACTCAGACTGACTCGACACAAGAGACTGACGTGCTTGATACTACGACCACTACGGTGCTGGAAGCTTCAGTCTGTCAGGTGAATGTGGACATGCCGGTGTATGGGCGCATGGATACGGTGCCGTACATCGAATACACGCGCACTAACAGTGACTGGGAGCGACTGAACAGAGCCGTGCAGAGCGTCCCCGACGGACCAGTCACTAACACCAACAACAACTCCAGGAAACTCTTCGGTGGCTTTATGCAAGGTCTCGTCTTTATGCTAGTTTTGTGTTTCATATTGTTAAAAGTTTTATTATAGTCTCATGCCTAAACTCAGATTGTAAATAGTTCTAAGTTAAATGTATGAAATCTTGATATAAACTCTAGTTGTTGCTATAAAATATGTTCAGTGATAAGGTGGTTTTATTTTAAACCAGTATGTTAATGTGTGAAACAGGTTATGTTTTGCTCACATTGTTTTGCTATTTTCCTCAATGTCACAACAACTTCATAGAAAAAGTATTTGATGTAATTTTCCTTTTAAAACTGTTTCGTAACATTTCTGTAGATACCCAATTCTACTTATGCTCACACAGCACAAATTACTCTTATAATTACAATGGCTTTTGTGGTCCGCGTGGTTTGTGACTTAGGACAGAGTTTTCAAACAAAATTTTCCCCCCAAGTTATCCCCTTGGAGGTAGAATTGATGATAATCCTTCCTTAGCGGATGCCTATGTTACAACATCTACCTGCATATCAAATTTTAGTCCGATCCGTCCTGTAGTTTGGGCTGTACGCTGATAGATCACTATGTTAGTCAGTCACCTTTGTGTTATTAATACTTAGATAACTAAGAGGTAGATATAAAAATCCTGTAGATCATCTTTACAACATTCAATGAACACAATTGGTGATGATTTTGGTGATGATGATGATCTCTCAAACCCATTTCAGCCATGGCGACATGAAGACATGTAAGTACACAATTTAGGAACAATCTTTTCTAATTCAGACGCCAAATAGAATTCTCGACCAGGAAAATATTATTAACTAGCTGACCCGCGCAAGTTCGCTTGCGTCACAGTAGAGAGAATGGGTCAAAATTTTCCCCGTTTTTGTAACATTTTTTACTGGTATTCTATTCCTATTGGTCGTAGCGTGATGATATATAGCCTTTAGCCTTCCTCAATAAATGGGCTATCTAACACTGAAAGAATTTTTCAAATCGGACGAGTAGTTCCTGAGATTAGCGCATTCAAACGAACAAACAAACTCTTCAGATCTGAAGTAATCAAAAAACCCACTACCTCTATTTGCAAAACATAAATCTCTATTGGTCATTGAAAATTCCCAAAAATTAAAATACTGTTGTTAGTTATGTATAACACGAAGATAATGATATTATTATGATACAAATATTATAATAATATGCAGTACTTGTATATAAGGTGCTGCGAGGTCAATCGCCTTGACCATGAATGGTTTTTATTGATAAACAAAACAGCCGCGCCGTCGACGAGACGGTCGTCGTCCATTACGAATGTTTTGTGTGTCGTAGGTTTGATGCCTATTGAGATCTTTTTTTAGTTGTTTGTTTGTCGTATGGTTGGTGGTAAACCTAGTGTCAAAGTTGTTCAAGCCGCCCGAGAGGCCTTCGACATGGCTTAACGGCTGTTATCTTAGTAGACAACAACTGGGATCGACTTTTCACGTGCCCTCCGTAGCACGAAGACGCCCAGCTCAAATGCCACTTTGCGGTCACCCATCTATGGAATGACCGCGCCAAGGGTTGCTTAGCCCACAGATCGTTTACCGACCGGTGAACCCAACTGGCTACAGGCGCCTCAACCTTTTTTTAAATAATACATACATTTTCTGAACAATAAATTATTTGACAGCACAGAAATGAGAAGATTTTTTAAAATAATCCGATCTCTGTGGTTTCCCTGCTACAATTTATCAAGCACAGTCTAAAATCTGAAAAATACCTCTTGATCATGACCGAAAAGTAAATTAATCTAAGTTCTGAAATCCCTACCGTAAAATAATACTTCCAAAATATGTACTAACACCTGTAGTTAACGATATGTAAGTATCCTTGAGTGTATTATAATTAAAAAATCATTAATTATAATATTATCAGTTACGTAACAACAAATTCGCCATACATTTGCATATGATTGAAGTATTAACACTTAATAATGGTGTGTTATGTTTTAAATTCACTTGTTAATAGATAAGACCAAGGTTTGCGGTTCAAGTTCGATTGTTTGCAAACATAGGCTAAGTTCATATGACCGCGTGGAGCCGCGCGGAACTTTCGACTGAGCGGTACAAGATCGTAGTAAGCAACGCAATACCGCGCTTCGCGCTCCGACCCGCGCGCTAGTTGTTGAACCGCGAGGAACCGCGCGGTTTCTCGGTTCTGTTACCGCGCGGTGATGTAGACAATACTATAATATTATAATGTAACGGGTCTTAATCGCGATTGAAAATTAAAGGTTAGAATCTATACTAATATTATAAAGCTGAAGAGTTTGTTTGTTTGTTTGTTTGTTTGTTTGTTTGTTTGAACGCGCTAATCTCAGGAACTACTGGTCCGATTTGAAAAATTCTTTCAGTGTTAGATAGCCCATTTATCGAGGAATGCTATAGGCTATATATCATCACGCTACGACCAATAGGAGCTGAGTACGAGTAAAAAATGTTACAAAAACGGGGAAAATACGCATTCTCTGTTATGTTGCAAGCGAAGTTGCGCGGGTCAGCTAGTACCTTATATGTTCACCCGACGTTTCGATCGCATTACAACGACCGTGGTCACGAGCTGACTGATGTGGCTGCTAAGCGTCGTCTCCTTGCGGCCCGAGTTTCGATGCCTACCCTCACTTGGTTTTCACTGAGTGTACATTGTTCGGAATTGTCGGTACTTCGACACACAACACTAACGACGTCTTTACACTGGCGCGTTACGTCATGCCGGCGACGGCTGCACTTGCTGATGACAGGATTCCACGTAGATGATAAACGGTATCCATGTTCACGGTTGAAATTAGAGTGTTTTTTGATTTCAACCGCTTCTCGTACTATCCTGGAGTAATAGTGACGATCTGTGGAGAGGACCCGGGGTTGATGTAGTTCGATCCAGTGATTGGTTCCTGCTTCCAACAAGTGCTCAGCTATCGCGGATTTGTTGACTTGCCGGTTCTTGACAGCTGCGATATGTTCCTTGACCCTTTCAGCTATTGTTCTTTTGGTCTGTCCGATGTATGAACTACCGCAGCTACAATCCACCTTGTAAACGCCAGGTGTCTGAAGAGGAATTACATCCTTTGGCGTGCGCAAATGGTTAGCTACTTTGGAGAACGGACTATATACAGTCTTTATGGAGTATTTCTTCAGTACTGTTCCAACTTTATCCGTTACTCCTTTTATGTAGGGCATAAAAGCTGGTACTCTGCTAACACCAGTCTGATATTCTTGCCTCTTCAGACAATACTAGCTGTTTACTCCGATCTTGTACCGCGGTCGAAAGTACCGCGCGGCTCCGCGCGATCATATGAACTTAGCCTTATTGTTAAAGATGTATTGACACATTTCAATCTTATCATGCTTATTTAATACGGGCGCTTTCACGGTCAATTTGCTGTATTGATTGTAACGATAGTTAACATAGAGTTAACAAGGGTTACTTTTTTTATTAGAACAACCCTTAATAGGGGATGAATAGCAGAAGTGCGACGCGGGTTAGATGGGACTAGCTGACCCGCGCAACTTTGCTTGCGTCACATTAGAGAAAATGTGACATAATTTTCCACGATTTTGTAACATTTTTTACTGGTACTCTGCTCCTATTAGTCGTAGCGTGACCAGTAGTTCCTGAGATTAGCGCGTTCAAACGAACAAACTCTTCAGCTTTATAATATTAGTGTAGATTATAATATTAGTATAGATTAGATGAAGTTGTTTTGATAACTTATAAGTTAGTGAGAAAGATTAAATGTTTTTGCCTGCCAAATGCATTCTCAGACAAAATAATAGTAAATATCTTCAAACATAATATACATAATATATATGTTACTGTAAAAGCCCGAACTGTGGTAAATCCTAAGATTTTCCGGTAAAACCTAAGATTTACCAACTCTCAATGGTAAAAGTCCGATGCGCGGTAGAAACAGTCAGTCACAAAAAATAAGTCATAAACCATTCAAGTGTAACGTAACGCGTGTAATGACGCATAAGGCAATGACCATACACAACATAAGCACAGTACACATAGTACCGCTATAGTAGGGTAAGGATGCCTATTATGAGATAGGCGCCAAATATGAGATAGCTAGGTATTGGCCAAACTATGCATGTCAGCCATTTCGCGCTAGTGTCACGCGAATCAACATAGCAACAATACTAAACGTCTGCTAGGTCGCGCCGGCCACCGGCGATCCAAGGACCTGTGCGTGCAGGTTAATACATTGTTGTAAAACCAAATATTTTTCGTCATATGTTTACAGGGTATGTAACCACTTTATTATTACGTTAAAAGCTTGAAAAAAATATTTAATTTATAAATAATATGATAAAGTTTAAGATGTAAATGCAGTTTTACTGTGTTTTCACAGTGAAACAAAAACAAGGGATCCATTTCGTTAAACCGTTTTTTTCCTAATATGAGACCTGCTGGGGTTCCTAAAATGGGATACACAAAAATAACTATTTTTATAGATACTGAGATTAATATTGTTAGGCATAAACCGTAATAGCTAGAAAGCAGAAATTAACACAAATTATGTATTTCCGTTGCTGCTATAACAACAAATACTAAAAATTAAAAAAGTAAAATATTAAGGTGGGTGCCCACACAATAAACGTGATTTTTTAGTATTTTTTGCTCAATATTAATTTTCTATTACAAATGATGGTACGGAATTCTTTGTGCGCAAGTCTGACTCGCACTTGGCCGGTATTTCTTATGTTTTACTCCTAAAATTTTAAAGACCTTAGTATTGGATACTATCTTATATTAAGAACCCCTCATATCTCATAATAGGAGACCCTTTGCCGTGGACTTCTTTTCTGACATTTTTCACTTTTGACCACCCAGCCAGAAAAGTATTTTATTTAGCACTAAATAGCTATTACACATTTAAAGTACGTTAAATTTCTTATCTAAAACTATATCTTTGGAAGCTTCAAATGAAACAGTTTTATTTTTATAAACAAAAATAAAAATGGTATCTCATAATCATCATGTCATCCTTACCCTATCGCTATAGTACCGCTACAACATAGCGGACTATGTCGTAACGCGGCGAGTTCAAGGACAAACGTGATGATGCACTTTAAACAGGATGCCGGTTATATATAGCCAAATACTTGAGCAACGACCTGCTTCGTCATCCGTATTACTGCATATGGACTGAGTTTAAGACAGAATAACTTTTTATTTACTATTGTAAACTTTTAAGGGAGGGCTATGCTTTCACGGCTAGACTGTAAAGTAGATGTGTAGATGTGTGAGGCGCCCATAGCCAGTTGCGCTCACCGGTCGGTAAACGATCTGTGGGTTAAGCAACCCTTGGCGCGGTCACTCTATAGATGGGTGACCGCATAGTGGAATTTGAAGTGGGCGTCTCCGTGCTTCGGAGGGCACGTAAAAAGTCGGTCCCGGCTGTTGTCTACTAAGATAACAGTCGTTAAGCCATGTCAAAGGCCTTCGGGCGGCTTAAACAACTTTGACACTAGGTTGACCACTAACCATACGATAATAAGATAAGAAGAAGAAGACTGTAGATGTGTTTTACTGATTAACGTTATAATGGTAATAGGAGAAACTGAGGATAATGTTTTTCGAAAAAGTATTACACTGACTTATTCGGTCGCAAAAGTTAGGTACCTTATGATAAAACCTCTGATATAATTAAAATTGTACTTAATCTGCAGAACCAATTACTAATAATTAAAAAACAACATTCAACACGTTATGCAATGACTTTTTTTTACTGCCTCCGTGGCGCAGTGGTTACGCTCACCACATCGCTACCATTGCGTTGGGAGGTCGTGAGTTCGATTCCCACTGAGAGCAATTATTTGTGCGATCCAAAAACAGTTGTTTCGGGTGTAATTGTACTTTGTGTCCGTTATGTCTGTAAAAGTCTACGCGGCACAAGAGCAATTCAAGTGCAGGAGTTGTCTTAAAAAATACTGTGTTTCATTTATTCTTTTCAATTGAGTGTTAAGTACCTATAAGCTTATAAACGTTAAACCGCTGGTATCTGTGGTAAGAATGGCCGAAGAGTGTCCAGCAAAATGTCAGTGCAAAAACCTTGACACCAGATCAACCGCTAACACGCAAGAAAGCATTCATATCGAAATTTCCAAAATCTCTAGAAAATCCGGTTTTGTCTGTAACATACTCGTAGTAATTGAACTTTTATAACCAGATATAAAAATTGGGATACGCTTGATATTTAATAAAGATAACTAGTATTGTAGGCCAGTTCACACAGTATTTCAAGCAACTCGGTTGACCCCTGTAATTTGAAAAACACGCTATACTTTCTTCTCCTTTCTTTGCCATTTGCCTGATCACTAAAGGTCGTGTAGGTCCTGGCAAGCATTTGTATTGATGGAGTAGCTAAAAAACCGTGTTTAGCTCGTCGAAGAGCATCATATTTGCTACTGACTTGCAGCATAACAAAGTCGAAAATACTATAAATGTCTACTTGTCAGGCTTACAAAACAATTCAAGACCACGACAATTCTTACTGGAAATTTTATTAGAAACTTAAACTTCATCGTGCATGTCCAGCGTAGCTTTGAAAGCTTTGTGTTATGTTCGTTATTATGTAGTATGTTTTAGAGTGAATCTTTCTGTCCACGCGTTGATTTTAATAATTTTCAGCATCAGAGTTTAGTATACATCAGGATCGAAGTAACATCGTGGATATAATGGATCACATCTGTAAAGGATCGCCGCTTTTTCACTTATCACAAAAGATACACTTAGGTATATACTTATATAGGATGGTTGTTTACGTTGAACGGAAGTTACGGAACGTGTCCGAGATGGGTGTAACTAAGTATTTTCACATTACGCAGTAAACAGTGACTCACACGTATTGGGACCTTGACTGGTCTAACAACATTTGGAGCGGCAAGTAGGTAGAGATGATCCGCTTCCTGACCTCTACAAATATAGGTAAAAGACAAAAGAATTTCATAATACAAGACGGGAAAACACTAAAAAAATACCATAATACCACTTGTTCTCCAATCAAGTATGCAGAGACAAAAAAATATTGCCATACTTCTCTAAGAAAAATGTAATGAAAATATCTTTTTGTTTTAAAAGGCACGTAATAAACAGTAATAAACACGAAAGCATCTCTAGATGCCTTAAATACGAGTACACCGGCGACCAAATTCACTGCAAATTCAGTGTGCTAAAAAGCTTGGCTTAACTTCTCCCGGGGTACTGAAATTTTCCTTGCAGATGAACCTCATATTAGTGGTTATCGACCAAAATCAAATATTTATATTATTTAAATCCGTAATGCAGATAGAAAGCTTTAATTATTCATAAAAATGCAGTGTTTTACTTAACATTAAAGTGCATCAGGCCAAAGTTCTCAAAAGCGGCAGTGTGTCTGGGCGCGAGGACGTGGTTGCGCAAGCACAGCTCGTGTGTCGTATATATAGTGCGCGGGAGTCAACATGCAGCATCACTACACTACCGCTCACCAAATACACAACATGAAAGCCTTCGTGAGTATACTAAATACATAAAAATATTTTGATATTATTAGTACCAAAAATTCATAACAAAATATTTATTTCGTCTCTAGTAAAGTTCTAGAAAACCAAAATATTAACGAGAATTTTAAAAATATCGTCAGGCTCAGTTTCTCGTTGGTACGATGTGACAGGTTTCCTAACTATTATTTCTTTTTTCAGCTGGTCCTGTGCGCCCTCGTGGCTGTCTGCGCCGGCGGCGCTGTGCGTGACAAGCGTGGCTTCGGACACGGCTGGAGCGGTGGCAGTTCTCTGGGAGGCTACATTGGTGGTGGCTACAGTGGGGGTGGTTACAGCGGGGGCGGCTACAGTGGTGGCGGCTACAGCGGGGGTGGCTACAGCGGTGGCGGCTACAGCGGCGGCTACAGCGGTGGATACAGCGGTGGCTACGTCGCCCCCGCCACTCGCGTGGTTGCCGTCAACAAAGTCGTGAACGTGCAGCGTGAGGTGACGGTACCTAAACTGGTGCACGTGCGCAAGCTTGTCTCCGTGCCTCAAGTAGTCACCGTCAAGAAAGTCGTGCCCGTCTCTACTGGATACTCTGGTGGCTATTCCGGTGGTTACTCTGGTGGTCTGTCTGGTGGTTACTCCGGTGGCTACTCCGGCGGTTACTCCGGCGGTCACTCCGGTGGTTACTCCGGTGGTCACTCTGGTGGTTACTCCGGCGGATACAACGGTGGATACTCTGGTGGTCACTCCGGTGGATACGCCAGCGGTTGGTGGTGAACACTCTAGTCAACGAACAAACACGATGTGATTTAAGTTATTTAATAAAATCTTTTTTGTTTTTTAACCATCTCTTTTTATTTCGATGCCCGTTTATGAATGAATGCAATATAAACTCTAGGATATTTTTGTATCCTAAAGACACGTGCATGGCGCAAAGTTACCTCATTTCTTCAAGAAAAAAAAAACATTATATTCATAAGTTCTTTTATACAGCACTGTCAATTTCTTAACAATATATATTTTTTTATTGTTAATTAATTAGATATAACAGAAATGTAATAAAATGTACGGTAGTAGGTAATATTCAGTTATTGAATAAAGTTAAAGTTGTTCGAGCCGCCTGAAAGCCTTCAACTTGACTTATAGTTATTTTTAGTACACTGCAAATTACTGCTTAAAAATATGCTTATATTTTTAAGCAGTAATTTTCAGACAATTTAGAATACCTCCCTTAAAAAATAATTTTTACAAGCCTTGAATAATGATAACAATACATACATATTTTTGCATTACAATTTAGTAATACCATACCCGTAACACTACAGTATATCAAAAGATGTCAGAATTATTTGTTGCGGAACTTATTTTATGTTCTTAATCCGATTGTTTAGTATCAGGTTGTAAAAGTGTTTTTATTATTAAATTATAATATTTATTATGAAACTTAGTACATAAATCACTTATTAATAAAAAAAATACATATTTATTAGGTTAGAAAATATTATTGTTTGTTAACTCTCGCGCACCTAGTATTATAATGTAACAGGTCTTAAACATAACTAACGTAATCTGTAGCTCGATTCTCTAAAACTACCTACAACCGGCAAACTATCGTGACATTTTGCACGAAAGTCTGATCAGCGCCTCTAGCGGGCTCCTTAAGAACTATTTTGACAGAACGTTTTAAATGTCAAACTCTCGATACTTGACAGTACCGACTGTAGAGAATTGCGCTACACTTACCCCACACTCTACACTGGTCCTGCCCGTGCCCACGATCGGTGTAACTTAGTCAGAACGTCGGGTGTAAATAGATAAGGTACCGCAACCTTTAATTTTCAATCGATTTTAAGACCCGTTGCATTATCTATCCATCTTTTCAACCCATTTCTACCCACTGTTGAGTATAGGCCTCCCCTCCAGTACGTCATCTTTTACGATCCTGCGCTTGTTCCATTCATTGCAGTCCTACACATTCATTCCTTAAATTAAATAATAATAAATCAATAAAAAAAAAACCGTAATAAAATAATATTCTTCTTAATAAAGTAATGAAGAACTTACATCGCTCAATTCACTTCGTTGCACAAATCATGTATATTATGAATTGTGAGTGTAAATTATATTAATTAAAACATGCAATCAAATGACAGGAGAGATGACGTGTTCATAATTAAATTGAGGCAGTGGATCAACTTTTGATAAATGATCGCCGTCGCTTGCGTTACGCCCGCACACTGCGGATATTGACGATCTATCATCAATCGTTGATAGATAGGTTCTCATTGAATTAGCTCTTACTAACTAATTTTTAATACCACATTATGCCATAAATATTATAGTAAATCTAGCTTTAAGAAATTTCCCGCGGTAAAAAATGTAAGCCCCGTGTGTTAATCCATGTAACAAACTATCTCTGTACCAAAGTTCATCAAACTCGTACTTTTAGCGTGAAATAGCAACAAACAAAAACACATACATCTCCACAAACTTTCGCAATAATTATATTAGTAGGACAATACATGCACATATGTAACCTGTAACTCAAAGCTTTTAAAAGAAATTTCCTTTGTACGGAATATGATTAAAAGTGTATTTCGCTATCATGACACCTATTATAGTCGAAGGTATAGGTAGATGCGTATGGAATACACCCAAGTTTGTCATTCACATTGTTGCTTAGACACGCTACTAATACCACGCTTATATCAATTAGAAAATACCAGTAGCGCATTACCGGACTCGGGGATCAAAACTGAGAGAGACCGCAGAGCCACCTATTAATGTAACGCATTATAATTTAAAGATTTCATAACAAATATTAAGGAAAGTGAACATCCTTTTTCTAAAGTCGATGTGTTAATAGGTGCCTCAGAGTCGAGCGCGGGGGAAAACCAACGTCTTGTTTTAATATAATAACTTGTATGTTTACTGATGTGACCGCTAATTTAATGTGGTTTTGTCTTAGGTCAGGGTATTGATCAATATCTCACAGTTTTTGCGTTATGGAGCTTAGCGAGCTATTTATATGTTAGAAAATATTTACAATCAAGAAAGACTTTTTACAATAACATAGAGTGTGAAATAAGTTTTGCAGACTAATAGACTATGAATAGCTTGGATATACCAGGTTATTTTATATTTAAAAAAAAATATATATTTCATTTTCGATAAAATAAATAGCTAGCCGAATTTTAATGCACTTTAACACTTTTTCGGTAAAAATATGTAAGAGCGTTTAATTTAATCGGGCATAAGAAGTAGTGGTTTATTTTCATCCAAGCAACACAATATGCTCACTGATATTACTCACACATATTTTACGTTCAAGATTACGCCTCTCACTATTTTATCGAATGATTCATTCTCTAACTAAAAAATATAACAAAATCTAACATAATCAAACTTCCTAATACTGAAGGTCGTTTCAGTAGCGCTTATGACGTATGCACATGGCTGGCGATGTTCCCCCTCACGGTCGGGAGTGTGAACCGAGTGCGAGGACGTGGTTGTGCAAGCGCGGCTCTCGTGTCGTATATATAGTGCGCGGGAGACAACACGGAGCATCACTACACTACCGCTCACCACATACACAACATGAAAGCCTTCGTGAGTATACTAAATACATTACTACATAATTTTAAAAACATCATCATCAGCTGAGAGTAATTTTGGATCACAGTGTGTGTTACCTTACCATAGGTGTTGATCATCATCAGGACTTCACCTAGGTGGTGTTAAACTTTTAATTTTCAATAATTTTAATCTGATGCTTTCAGGTCGTCCTGTGCGCCCTTGTGGCTGTCTGCGCTGGTGGTGCAGTGCGTGACAAGCGTGGCTTCAGTCACGGCTGGAGCAGCGGCGGTAGCTCGCTGGGAGGATACAGCGGTGGTGGCTACAGCGGAGGCGGTTACAGTGGTGGCTACAGTGGCGGCTACAGCGGAGGCTTCGGCGGTGGTCTCGGCGGCGGCTACAGCGCGCCCGCGGCTGCCGTGGTGGCCGTCAACAAGGTGGTGAACGTGCAGCGCGAGGTGTCCGTGCCGCAGGTGGTGCACGTGCGCAAGGTGGTCAGCGTGCCGCAGGTGGTCACTGTTAAGAAAGTTGTGCCCGTCTCTACTGGCTACTCCAGCGGATACAGCGGTGGATACTCCGGTGGTCTCTCAGGCGGATACTCCGGTGGTTACTCTGGTGGTCACTCAGGTGGATACTCCGGTGGTTACTCTGGTGGTCACTCCGGTGGATACTCTGGTGGTCTCTCTGGTGGTTACTCCGGTGGTCACTCTGGCGGTTACTCCGGTGGATACGGCAGCGGCAGCGGCTGGTGGTGAACACTCTAGTCAAGAAGGGGCTATAAATCAAATAAGCTATTTAAATAAATACCTTTTTATTTTTTAAACACTGTCTTTACTTTATTTCTCTAGAATAGTTTCTTAGATAGGGATAAAGCTCACACATCAACATTATTATTCAGAAAGGCTTATCAAACTAAGACAATGACAACAAAATTACAACTTATTCAACATGTTCCGTTTGTGAAGAAACAATACAAAGATGTAGTAGCAAATAACTCCTTAATCTCATAAACACTGAACTGATAAATTAACCTACATCGCTAAACACAGTTTAAATCGTAAACATAAGCTAGTACTACCATAAATTAAATTTCTTGAATTTTGAAGATTTTCCATTAATCTGTTGAATTCTTAGGAACTCAACCAACAGCACAAAAGTTCAAAACTTTAAGCTAACAAAAAAGTCGATCTTTTTTAAGATAAAAATTGGACAACAGAGAAATCGGTCCTAGGGAAGCAGTATGGGTACATCACATTAGGCAATATCGTAGTACCTATCATAAAAATGGTTCACGGTATAACCTTATATCATTGTGCAATTAACCATTGAAGGGTAACAACAAAAGCCAAATAATAAAAAACCTAAACAGAGTGAATGTTGATGATATTTCAAGTAACAAGATACGACGTTGCTACATTTAGGAGATAGTGTATCGTGGCGTTGCTTCACCGAGAGTATCCAGTTCCTAGCAGTGAGAAGAACCTGTACTGTTGAGAAACACCTCACTAGATCAGTTATTATACAAGTCGACATATTTGAGTCATGTCTATCTATTTTCCTGTGCTCTATCTACAATCTACTGAGTCATTATATTTAGAGCCAGTTTCAAAGTTTAGAAACGAGTGTCAGATAACGAATCTGCTGGATAAGTTGACTGCAAATGTATAAGAACAAATGTCAAAATAATGGTCCTTCAAAAATCCTTGTGACTAGAGCTGAAGCTACTCTTTCTTCATAGCTCATTTATAGTTCCTTATGTACTCTACTATATAACCTCATTGAAATATACGTCTATGTTTCGTATGATTAGTTAAAGAAGTTAGTGATTTAACAAGCCATAGAACTGGGATACTTTTGACGTGGAAGATAAGCTATTGGTACTTAAGACCTGGAGTTTTTTTGGTGGGGTGATCCAAACGCCGGTGGGACTAGCGCACTTTATTTCATTTATTCAATAAAAATAATCTAAGCAAAGTTAATCAAAAGAATAATCCCGCATAAGATCTTAATATTCACGTAATTACATAATTGACCTACGTCTTCATAATTTAATTGGTAGCAAATTATAATTGATTGACGGCGCCCACGCATCCTTTCAGCGGCGGTCAGTGGCGCAGCGGCGCGGGCGCAACGAAGCGCAAGCATCAACTTTTATCATTTCATCACAACACTCCAGTTTTTTATTTTATCTTGATCGAGTTTTTATGAAATAATATAATTACATTTGTAGATAAAATATAGCTCTGTATTAGATTTATTTGTGAAATGTATTTGATTCAGATAAATTATGTAGTTGTGTAACGTAAGATTTTGTTAGTAATCTGTGTCCATCTATGTTGCGTAGTTCCTAAGTAGCCTTCTGTGCAACCTCTCGACTTATTTTTCAACCTTGTGGTCTATTTCTCTAGGCCTTTATGTGCTTCTTCATGCTTTTTATTAAATTGATGTGTAGAGTATTTCACGGTTTGTTAACTTGATGAATCATCTAATATTTTTATCACAGTATATATTTTATTTCACTGTATAATGTTAAACGAGTGTAATAATGTATTGCTTTCTTGATAGTTTATTACGTCTGAGTATTCATACTGATTTTAAATTCAGATCATGTCATTAATGCTGTAGATGAGATAATGTTTGTATCAGATACAATCACTGAATTTTACATACTCAATGAATAATTGCATCACAAAGCTTTCATTAAAAAGTGGCTGAGGTTTTAATCAGCTCTTCTCGTTGACTCTACCTTCCGAAAGAAATGTAACTTAACTGTAACTTTGTAATACTTGACCTGATAAATAAATTATTTGATTGTTTTAAATCAGGTTTTTATTTGTTAATCAAGACAAAACTTTATTCGGAGTTACAATCCTATTTATTTTAAAATTGCGGGAGATTGTGCGGATGGTTATACATAAGTATGTTTATTACTCTTTTGTCACAAAGACTACTTGAAGGATTTTAATCTTTGACATACATAGGTGCATAAGCATTAATTAGCAAAGTATAGGATACTTTTCAACAATTTACCATGCATACTACATAGTATACTTTTAATCACATAACATTAAAACCACAACCACTAATGCAAAAATAATTTAAAGCGTTTCGCAATATGATCAATAAATAAGTAAAGAATAGACACATTATATGTGCGAATACCCTCACTTTAACGAACGTGTGGTCATGAACCTACTCGAGGTAACAAACTATTTTAATAATACATCTGTATAATGATGTGACCGCAAATATTTTTTGTCTTCGCAACCTTCGATGTAATTATAACGTTATTTTACTAAACATATTTATACGAACATTATTCATGTAAAAGTTTGGATGTCGACCAAACTACTGAAAGTATTTTGGTGCAATTTGGCACACGGATAGTTTATAGCCTGGATCAACACAGGGTACTTTTAACACCTAAAATCTTTTCACATGAACAAAGTTGCTGGCAGAAACTAGTAATATAAAAAATGTAGTGAAATTTTGTTTTTCTGTTGATGTGTTAGTGTTTTGTTTTGTTTTGTTAGTATGTCACGCTTGAAGGTGAATGTCCTCGTTACCTTGACCGACAACGGTGTGAGTTGTACACACGGAAAGCATTACAGTGGACTTAGTACATTCTCTTAAAACTACAAGACCCATCTTAATTATTGATATTTGAATAGCAAAAATCCGTCTATGTAGGGGTTATGTTTCAACATTCATATATACCAAATATGTACCAAAGATACATATAAGATATGTACCAAACATAAACATAGCATAAGATTTGTATCAAAAATGTCGTCTCGTAAACATTAGCATCTACAACTATTGGAAGGAAGAATAGGAATTAAGAATATTGCCACTTTATATAGAAACAAGTAACTTGTTGGTTGTCGGGTACTGTCCACAATAAGTAGAACTCCAACACTGATATTTTTTTTTATCTACAAACGTCTTTGATACTGTATACTGTCTAACGGTACATATATTATTGAGTTAATATTTAATAACAATCACGTATGAAAGTCCATGATACAGTTAGGATAGCGTGTTAATTATTGCGAGTAAATGCAAATGACCAAATAATTTGGAGGTGCTCTAATGTAATGATAAATAGCAGCCTCTTCACAAAAATGATAAATGATTGATACATTTAAAGTTCAAGATTATTGCCATTACCTTCCGACAAAATGTTTTTTGCTCTATTTTAACTAATTGCTTGACTATATTGACATTTAAAAACCCTTTTTTATATCATAATTATAGAATATACTTCCTAATACACTCAGCGGCAGAAAAAGTGGCCCAAAGCAAAACTACGATAAAACTTTTTAGAATATCAATATATGGTTATTATTTTGGCTATAACTATTAGTTAAACAGTTTATACACAAGTTTAGTTACAATTTACACTAAATAGTCGTAATTTTTAATCAAAAATGGGAAAAATTAAAAAATACAGCTTTTATCGAAATCGCTTATTGAAAGTTTTTGCAAAAAACTAATTCTGCACCAAAGAAAAAATCTAGTTTATACCGCGTGTTAACTCCTCTAGCATTTATGCTGACCTGCATGCATTCTGGCATGCTTCGGAGGATGTTTTAATTACTTCTTGAAGAACTTTATCCCACACTCTGACTAGAGCGGTTCTTCGCTCACCAAGTGATTCTGGTGGGTTGGGCAGTGCACGTACACTGTTTTTCAGCATGTGCCAGACATGTTCTATGGGGCAGATGTCTGGACTGCGAGCAGGCTAAGCCAGTTTTTGAATCCCGCTATCAGCAAGGTGCGATTCCACAACGCGGGCGCTATGAGCGCGCGCATTAAACTGCATTAGAGTTAATCCTCCGGACCAATGAAATCCATAAGTGGTACAACATGGTCTTGGAAGATTTCTTCAATGTACCCGGCTGCTGTTAGGCGCTGATCTACGATGACAAGCTCCGTTCGTGCCTCCAAACATACACCTCTCCATACCATAACAGACCTACCTTTGTAACTGACCGTCTGACGTGTTGTGTTGGGAAAAAAACCGTCCTTAATGGCGTCTTTACACTCTCTCACGACCATTTGGTGCTCTTAATGCTACCCAGCACTCATCGGTTAACAAGAACTTGCTCCATTGGTCGATAGCCAATTCACATGTTTACGAGCAAATCGTAATCGCGCAACTCGATGGTGTCTCTCGAGTTCTGGTACTCGGGTTGGTCTTCCTGCCCGTAAATTACGTTCTTTTATCCTTCGCCTCATGTTCCGTTCACTAAGAATGACTCCGCGTGCCGCTTGAAGCCTCTAGTGAATCTCAAACGCTGTCAGAAAGCGGTTTCTCAGCACCTCGAGGTTAACAAATCGGTCATCTCTTGCGGATGTACATCGTGTTCGTCCAATTCCTGGTCGCCGCGTGTAGAGACCAGTCTCACGATACCTCCTAATCGCAGACCTTAAAGTGGTACGCGATACATTGAAAAATGCAGCCACCTCTCAATGGTAATGGCCCTGATCGGACAACAAGACCACCTAAGCCACTTGTTCAGCAGTAAGTGGCATCTTCAAATCTTTTCTAAAATCTAAATAGACCAATAAACAATAAAAATCATAAAGAAAATCGTTTCCGTGCAGCAATATTTCAAAATACAGAATTCAACTGACCTCTCGAATCAACACTGAATTCAGTTCTAACACACATTGTTAGAAAAAGTCATCCGTCACTTAAATTAATCTGAAATTCAACACTTCATAACACTAAACAGATCACTTCGCAACTACTTACAACAATATATCTTTCATATATTACTTAATTTGTTTACAAATTCACGATAAGCGCTTGGGCCACTTTTTCTGCCGCTGAGTGTATTTCAAGGAGCTTGTTCCGTCTACTGCTTGTCTGTTGTGTGCACGTCGCCGGCGATGTTCCCCGGGCGGTCGGGAGTGTGAGTCGTGTGCGAGGACGTGGTTGTGCAAGCGCGGCTCTCGTGTCGTATATATAGCGCGCGGGAGACAACACGCAGCATCACTACACTACCGCTCACCACATACACAACATGAAAGCCTTCGTGAGTATTATCTAACACTGGATTGTGTATCACCTAAAACCACCGAGAAATGACTCTATCAAGTTATTTAGAGTATTCCACTTTGAAAAAGTTTCGTATCGTATACTCGGAGAAGTCGCACAACATTCACTGGACTATCTCTAAAGTCTCTACTTTCTACAATCCGCAATTGTAATGTTTAACTAATGTTACCGTTCTTTCACCAGCTCGTCCTGTGCGCCCTCGTGGCTGTCTGCGCCGGTGCCGCGGTGCGTGACAAGCGTGGCTTCAGCCACGGCTGGAGCAGCGGCGGTAGCTCCCTGGGAGGATACAGCGGTGGTGGCTACAGTGGCGGCTACAGCGGAGGCTACAGCGGAGGCTTCGGCGGCGGTCTCGGCGGCGGCTACAGCGCACCCGCGGCTGCCGTGGTGGCCGTCAACAAGGTGGTGAACGTGCAGCGCGAGGTGTCCGTGCCGCAGGTGGTGCACGTGCGCAAGGTGGTCAGCGTGCCGCAGGTGGTCACTGTCAAGCAGGTCGTGCCCGTCTCTGGCGGATACTCCGGCGGTCTGTCTGGAGGTTACTCCGGCGGATACTCCGGTGGACTTTCTGGTGGATACTCTGGTGGTCACTCCGGTGGTTACTCTGGTGGTCACTCTGGTGGTTACTCCGGTGGATACGGCAGCGGCAGTGGTTGGTGGTGAACACCCTAGTCTATGACAAAGCTCTATGTGATTTAACTTATACAAATAAATATTTTTATAATTTATAACATTTCTTATTATTACCAAAAGATTAACACTGCTAACTTCTTCAATTATTCTAAAAGTAACAAATGAATCCTAAAAAAAATAATAATATGGAACGTACATAATCTTTAAAATGAGAGGCTATATTTCAGATTCATAACTTTTCTGCTTGGGACATCGAGTGTTTAAAAGGACATGATACATTTATCAGTTAGAGTAGCCCTGTTTTGCGTAACTTTAATATGAACGACTAAAGTTAATGTTAATTTAATGAGGAGTTAGAAACAACAGCCACGCGGCTGATCGATCTCAGACGTTAAGCTAAGCTTACCGAGGTTGTTCTGTGGATGAGTAACTATACAATACATACCAAGTTCCTCCATGTTTCGAAAAGCAGGAATGATTGTCGCGGCTGTCTTTTTCGAAATCTTTGATAGTCGTTATCAGTAGCTAGAAGCTTAAAAGTTTGACAACCAGTCTTACCGAGAAGTATATCAGCTTAGCCTTTTTTCCAAGCTATATTGGAGTTGGCTTCCAGTCACACCGGATGCAGCTGGATACCAGTGTTTTACATGGAGCGACTGCCTATCTGTCCTCCACAACCCAGTTACCTGGGATAACACGGTACCCTTCGGTAAGACTGGTTGTCAGACTTTCAAGCTTCTGACTATTGTTAACGACTGTTAAAGATCTTCGAAAATGATAGCCGGGACCCACAATTTAACGTGCCTTCCGAAACACGGAGGAACTCGATATGTACAAGATGGTCACCCATCTACAAATCAACCTCGGCTAGCGTGGCTTAACCTCAGAGATCGATCCGCGCGGCTGTTGTTAACTAAGCCACGAGCTCCTCCTCCTCCAGTCTTACCGAAGTGTTGTGTATAATCCAGGCAACTGGGTTTTGGAGGTCTGAGGGATTGTAAAATGTTGATATCCAACTGTATCCAACCGACTTCAAATAGTTGGAAGAGAGTCTAGGCTGATTGATTGATTGTCGTTTCAATGACTGTTCACACTCATTGAATCGTGGGAACAATAATTAAATACCTAAGTGAAATAATTAAAGACAAATTTCATATGGGGTCAGTAAACGAGTGTCTTTCACTATTTTGCCGAAAAAGGAAGATATTGAGTTACAATTTGATGTAATTTTATCTAAGTTTGGATGATTATGAAGTTAGTGTGTAGCACCCATAAGCAACGAACATTTATAACAAACTGCATTACTGTGGAGGTAGCAAAAGCAATCATAGAAATTGTCGTTGTTTGATCTATGCTTTTATTAAAACAACAAGGCGTATAATTAGTGTGTATCTAATGAAATGTAGTCATCATTATATCAAATACATTTTTTTTCTGACGTCGTTCGTGCGTATATATTAAATTTTAATACTTTTACTTTACCTGGTTAGACCAAAAAGATAAGTGAACATTAAAAGATGATTTAGATGATGATAGATGTTAACAGAACCCACTTTTTGTCGAGAGTGGGAAGTCCAGCACACTTTCGGAAATCCAGAATCGGTTTCATAGTTGCTTAGCTGTCGAAAAAATACGTTTTAAATATTTTATTTAATAGTATATTATGGACGGAATTATTCATAAAGCTAAGATTGCCATAAATACACTCAGCGGCAGAAAAAGTGGCCCAAAGCAAAACTACGATAAAACTATTTAGAATATCAATATATGGTTACTATTTTGGCTATAACTATTAGTTTAACAGTTTATACACAAGTTTAGTTACAATTTACACTAAATAGTCGTAATTTTTAATCAAAAATGGGAAAAATTAAAAAATACAGCTTTTGTCGAAATCGCTTACTGAAAGTTTTTGCAAAAACCTAATTTTGCACCAAAGAAAAAATCTAGTTTATACCGCGTGTTAACTTCTCTAGCATTTATGGTGACCTGCATGCATTCTGGCATGCTTTGGAGGATGTTTTAATTACTTCTTGAAGAACTTTATCCCACACTCTGACTAGAGCGGTTCTTCGCTCACCAAGTGATTCTGGTGGGTTGGGCAGTGCGCATACACTGTTTTTTAGCATGTGCCAGACATGTTCTATGGGGTTGATGTCTGGACTGCGAGCAGGCTAAGCCAGTTTTTGAATCCCGATATCAGCAAGGTGCGATTCCACAACGCGGGCGCTATGAGCGCGCGCATTAAACTGCATTAGAGTTAATCCTCCCGACCAATGAAATCCATAAGTGGTACAACATGGTCTTGGAAGATTTCTTCAATGTACCCGGCTGCTGTTGGGCGCTAATCTACGATGACAAGCTCCGTACGTGCCTCCAAACATACACCTCTCCATACCATAACAGACCTACCTTTGTAACTGACCGTCTGACGTGTTGTGTTGGGAAAAAACCGTCCTTAATGGCGTCTTTACACTCTCTCACGACCATTTGGTGCTCTTAATGCTACTCAGCACTCATCGGTTACCAAGAAGTTGCTCCATTGGTCGATAGCCAATTCACATGTTTACGAGCAAATCGTAATCGCGCAACTCGATGGTGTCTCTCGAGTTCTGGTACTCGGGTTGGTCTTCCTGCCTGTAAATTACGTTCTTTTATCCTTCGCCTCATGTTCCGTTCACTAAGAATGACTCCGCGTGCCGCTTGAAGCCTCTAGTGAATCTCAAACGCTGTCAGAAATCGGTTTCTCAGCACCTCGAGGTTAACAAATCGGTCATCTCTTGCGGATGTACATCGTGTTCGTCCAATTCCTGGTCGCCGCGTGTAGAGACCAGTCTCACGATACCTCCTAATCGCAGACCTTAAAGTGGTACGCGATACATTGAAAAATGCAGCCACCTCTCAATGGTAATGGCCCCGATCGGACAACAAGACCACCTAAGCCACTTGTTCAGCAGTAAGTGGCATCTTCAAATCTTTTCTAAAATCTAAATAGACCAATAATCAATAAAAATCATAAAGAAAATCGTTTCCGTGCAGCAATATTTCAAAATACAGAATTCAACTGACCTCTCGAATCAACACTGAATTCAGTTCTAACACACATTGTTAGAAAAAGTCATCCGTCACTTAAATTAATCTGAAATTCAACACTTCATAACACTAAACAGATCACTTCGCAACTACTTACAACAATATATCTTTCATATATTACTTAATTTGTTTACAAATTCACGATAAGCGCTTGGGCCACTTTTTCTGCCGCTGAGTGTATCTATACTAATCTATACTAATATTATAAAGCTGAAGAGTTTGTTTGTTTGTTTGATTGTTTATTTGTTTGTTTGTTTGTTTGTACGCGCTAATCTCGGGAACTACTGGTCCGATTTGAAAAATTCTTTCAGTGTTAGATAGCCCATTTATCGATGAAGGCTATAGGCTATATATCATCATGCTACGATTAATAGGAGCAGAGTAACAGTGAAAAATGTTACAAAAACGGGGAAAATTATGATTATCTTAAGTGACGCAAGCGAAGTTGCGCGAGTCAGCTAGTAAATAATAAAATCCTGAATCATTCAAATTTCATCAGGGGACATGAGGTGCAATCGTATATCACTCAAGTCGACTTCTAAAACCTGATCGGCTATCATTCAGAGCTTTTGACGGAAAACTAGCAGTAGTAGTGAATAATGATTATATCCAGCTTTCGATCAAATCAATTAATCGAATACCTTTTATACAGTTCCGTAGATTGAAAGGAAACGACCAATTTACTAAAGAACTAAACTGATAATCGATGGTCTGAACATGTTCTCACTGACGATTATCTTACTCTTATCTAGAGTTCTTTAAACATTGCGTTATGATAGCCGGTCTATTCAGCTTGAAATATTTGTTTTGTATTGCAATTTTGCGAATGGGGTGTATATGAAAAGGAGTTCTTAGAAAAATAAAAAAATATTTATTTGTATAAGTTAAATCACATAGAGCTTTGTCATAGACTAGGGTGTTCACCACCAACCACTGCCGCTGCCGTATCCGCCGGAGTAACCACCAGAGTGACCACCAGAGTAACCACCGGAGTGACCACCAGAGTATCCACCAGAAAGTCCACCGGAGTATCCGCCTGAGTATCCTCCAGACAGGCCGCCGGAGTATCCGCCAGAGACAGGCACGACCTGCTTGACAGTGACCACCTGCGGCACGCTGACCACCTTGCGCACGTGCACCACCTGCGGCACGGACACCTCGCGCTGCACGTTCACCACCTTGTTGACGGCCACCACGGCAGCCGCGGGTGCGCTGTAGCCGCCGCCGAGACCTCCGCCGAAGCCTCCGCTGTAGCCGCCACTGTAACCACCACTGTAGCCGCCGCCGCTGTAGCCGCCACCGCTGTATCCTCCCAGGGAGCTACCGCCGCTGCTCCAGCCGTGACTGAAGCCACGCTTGTCACGCACCGCGGCACCGGCGCAGACAGCCACGAGGGCGCACAGGACGAGCTGGTGAAAGAACGGTACCATTAGTTAAACAACAAATGCTGGTCGTGAATAAGATCAGGATAGAGAGAGAGAGAGAGAGAGATAGATAGAGTCATTATTTTTATTCACAATCCAGTGTTAGATAATACTCACGAAGGCTTTCATGTTGTGTATGTGGTGAGCGGTAGTGTAGTGATGCTGCGTGTTGTCTCCCGCGCACTATATATGCGACACGAGAGCCGCGCTTGCGCAACCACGTCCTCGCTCAAATATTAGGAAGTGCAATTGCACATACTTTTTACTTGTTACTTATATGTAATAATGTTTTGAGATCACTTGTAATATAATAATATGAAAAGTTGTTTGACAAGACTGGTCTAGACATCTACATCATGGAGAAATCAATTAATTAACTGTTCATTAGTGCTTATTTATTAGATAGGTAAAAAACTGAAATCTGAATATATACATACATTTATTTCCTTTCATTCCTTCACTTGTCAGGATCTAGCAGTAAGGAAGTGAGAATTGTAGTCCATCGGAGAGAGTACAGTAGCATCCATAAAACAACAAACATCTGCATTTAGAGATTTAGAGGAGCTTGTGGCTTAGTTAATAACAGCCGCGCGGATTGATCTCTGAGGTTAAGCTACGCTTGCCGAGGTTGTTCTGTGGATGAATGACCATCTTATACATATCGAGTACCTCCGTGTTTCGGAAGGCACGTTCAATTGTGGGTCCCGGCAACCATTTTCGAAGATCTTTGACAGTCGTTAATAGTAGTCAGAAGTTTTAAAGTCTAACAAGTAACAACCAGTTTTACCGAAGGGTATCGTGTTATATCCCAGGTAACAGGGTTGTGAAGTTCAGATAGGCAGTCGCTCTAAGTAAAACACTGGTATTCAGCTGCACCAGGTGAGATTAAAAGCCGTCTCCAACAAAGTTTGGAATAAAAGCTAGGCCGATATCTGCATTTCTACGAAATTGACTACCAGAGGCCGATCAATCGACCTGCAGTACATTGACCGTTACACCCGAGATTTTCTTTACAGTAATTCTCCAGTGATTGTCCTGTGTTAGGAACTTAAGCTCGTAAACCTCCATGCATCATAGAGCACTTAAAGCCTTAAAGGTTTAGCGCACTCCACCTGTACCGCCAAGCTATGACAGTGAGGGAATAGAGACCGTATTTGTGTATTTTTGCACACATTTGGACACACATATAATCTTTCAGCTTAGCCACTAGCCGAATATTGGCTAGAAGGACATTACATTGGTGCAATATTTTAATTTAATATTTAATAGACTTATCATATTTTAATGATAATAATGTAATCTTAATAGATCTAAACGATTATTGACATTATTATCATAAGAATTGAATCAATGAATTATTTAAAAAACCAAAAATCTAATGCATAGTGTGTTAAGTAGTCGAAGTCGAAGGCGAGTCTGTGGCCCTGAGCTTCGTGTGAAGATGACCTAGATCATGGAAGGGGAGTGTTTACCGTTAAATCCTTCAACGTAAAAATACATAGAGATGTAGAAAGCTTCCTTGGTTATTGTACTCGCGTTATGTTTAGTTTTTTCAGTGAAAGCTCTTAACAGGTAGAGATAATAGGGTGACAAACTGTAGTAGTATTGCGATTTAATTTGGTATTGAGCCAGAATTTTTAAAAATGTTAACCTTCTTATGGCTACTACCCACATATCGGAGGCAATGCCGCCGGAACAAAACGCGCAGAGCTGTCATTACCCAGCATTACCGCTCGAATGCAAGAAACAAATGACGCCGGCAAACCGCGTAATCCGCCAGCACTGTGTATATGAGCCCTTACAACCTCTTACCCCAGGTTTCAGAGTACATTTAGCGGTAGTTTATCTATTCAATAGCGTTAAAACTCATATAAAAAAACGCTATTGATAAACTACCGCTGAATATACTCAGAAACTGGGCATTGGTGGCCTAACAATTAATGGTAGTTAAGTGTGTACAATCACAGATGCGTAGGCGGTTGCATACCAAACAGTAACCGCGCGGCTTGCTGTTCCCATGGTTAACCGATAGTGCGTAAGGAAGCTTACACAAAAAACAACCGGATATAAAATAACAATAAGAAGTGCGAATTATATTTTCTCTATGTGGGAATCGAAGGTTAGGTTACATGTAACTAGATTGAAGAGTCGGTTTAATTACGACTAACTTAACTGTTGCCCCTACGCACCGCCTTGACTGGAGGTAGATTCATACAAACTTTACATAGAGTCAATGCAGGGATTCCAGTCTAAACCAAAATACAAGTACGAGAATTCGGCCCTGATACACTATATTATTATTGGATAAGTATTAGATAGCTTATCAGATGGAATATTGACAGTCGTTTTCATATATTAATTATTGTCACTTCACCTAGCAGTTATACAAGCTGATATTTATTCATAAGCTTTGAAATAAATAAATAAATATTATTGAACAATTCACACACGGTCATTTGATTCCAAACTAAGCAGAGCTTGTACTATGTTAACCAAATAACTGATAAACATACTTATATACTTCTAAATATATACTTATATAGATAAATTGACGACCAGGCTCAGAACAAATACTCGTGTGATCATCACACAAATATTTTTCCCGGGTGGGATTTGAACCCGCCACACGCGGCGCTACGGTTATTGCTGCGAGGTGACCACTTAAACCACTGCGCTAAACGTGCAGTAATGTAACGGTCTAGAGTTTCTGCCATAGAATCTGTAAAGAATTGCTACGAGAAAACCAGTACCTTTATTATTTAGTTATGTAGAGACTAGAGACAAGTTTGTATGCTACGATTTTATTGCCGACTGACATCTATCGGTCGATCCAAACATTGAACGCTACATATTAAAGAAGTTGGCTACAAATGGAACATTGAACGCTCTACATACAGTATGTTTAGAAAGTTGGCTCTACAAGATCTCTGTGTCTTGGCTAACGCTATAGGTACCGTAGTGAGTGTAATTAGTTCAGAATACATGTCATAGATGGCGCTAAATGTAATACTTTAACATAGAGCTTGTTCAAAGATTTTGCTTTCATTACTTCTAGCTATATTATATGTTTAATTTAGTGTGCGTGTGTTAGTTAATGTTATCGAATACATAGAAAGATCATGATATTATTATATTAGCAGTTACGGTATGATGGCAGAGATGGCGCTGCGAAGCGTTTATTAAATACTAGCTGACCCGCGCAACTTCGCTTGCGTCACATAAGAGAGAATGATTAATTTTCATAATTTTAAATTTCATAATTTTTCCCGTTTTTGTAACATTTCTCGTTGCTACTCCGCTCCTATTGGTCGTAGCGTGATGATATATAGCCTATAGCCTTCCTCGATAAATGGACTATCTAACACTGAATGAATTTTTCAAATCGGACGAGTAGATCCTGAGATTAGCGCGTTCAAACAAACAAACAAACAAACTCTTCAGCTTTATAATATTAATATAAATATATAGTATAGATACGGCATATTCCCATAAAAAATATTAATTAATTTCAACATCATACGAGAACAAATCAATTTAATTTGTTAAACATGACAAACTTTTAGGCATCTATGCAACTGCAGATCGCGAGGTCGATTCTTAAGTCGGCAAAAATGGCTGTTGAACTTTTTTTTTTTTAATAGCCTGGATATTGGTAAAATACGTCAGGGTTAGATACATACTTAGTATCGTTTTCGTATCTTTATCTTGAGACTAAAAATGAGTTAAAAGAATAAAGCTTGGAATGTTTAAATTCTTCCAAAATAATTACGTTAGAAACTTTACGAACGATTTTCTATGTACTTAATAATATTTTAGTTTTGTTGATTTAATAATGTTTATTTACAATAATATGATATATTGTAAGTACAAATGTTTAAATGAATTAGTTGTATTAAACGTGTTAAATTAAATAAGAAGCAAAACATTATTGTTGAAAGTTAATTATTTTTTCGATACAAACAGCCAGTTTATTTTATTGGTGTAATTTTCATTTATAGATATTTAATTCTATAATGTATGCGTTGTAAATCTGTTTATTGGATTTCTAGTCAAAGTGAATTAATTAAACTAACGTGTATATTGATTTAGTCGGTACGCGTGGTCGTCAATTCGATGCCCAAACGGAGCAAATATTTATGAGATCTACATATTATTATGTACTTTTAGGCTAGTCGTTGCTGCCTGTGTGGCTCAACGATTGTGAATGTGGCTGCATCCGAGAGGTCCCGGGTTCGAATTCCAGGTCGGACTAGAAAATTGCCTACCTATATTGATTGCAGTGAGATTGGGGAGCCTATCTGCGCATGAAAGCAACCTGTGCTTTTACTATCCCATTGTGCTATGAAAGAGAGGATATTGAGAGTGAACCTATGTATTGTGCACACACTTGGACGCTATAAACAAACTGTTGCACTACAGGCTGGTTTCAATCTAACAGTCATAGCAAAACATCGCTTAGATAGATAGTCTAGCATTTCATGTCCTTCCAGCGTACTGTTGACATGAACGATCAGCAACTCGTCTGCGGCGCGAGGGGCTACTAGCTCTATTTATAAGCAAAGTCATCACTATCAGGGGCGCTCAACCTAAAGCATTCACACTGTTATTTACTTGTTTCAATCCTGATGAATTTGCATAGCAATCAGCTTGCGATAAACTACAAAACTACGGAACAGTATATGAAATAAACTTAAGCTATATACTCGTAGCAATTCAAATTGATTGATTTCAACTTTAATGAACATGTATAAAAGTTTACTGACATTCACGATATCTTTGTGGATAAATACATATTATTAATGTAATACTGACGCTGTAGCGGCCATTAAGTTATGTTTATGCAGGTGTACAATGGTATAGAACATATATGCAGGTGTAAACTATATTTTACTCGATAAAATGTAAGTAAACATAAATATTCTGTATTTACAAGATTTAACATGCAGCTTAGAGCTATTACGCACTGTCGACTGGTCGCTGGCGACTCGGTCGATGGCGACTGTGACTTACTATAGTTTATACAGGTGTTTACGCACTTGGTCGTCGATCGCCCGGGCGACTCGACGACTCGCCGCGTAGTGGCGACGTACAAGCGACTGCCGGTCGCCGGCGACCAGTCGACAGTGCGTAATAGCTCTTAGGAGTTGTTATTTCTTTCCAATTTTTTTTCAAGAATTTCATGTCATTAAATGTTGAGCACATCTGATATAAACAGTTACTCAACGGTCAATCATTTATAATCAGATAACCACGCCCACTAACACTTACACACACACACACACACACACACACACACACACACACACACACATACACACATCACATCAACACATTTAATATTACATACACAAAATAATACGACATTTATGCAAATAATAATTACCATTAGGCTCAATGTTTGCAAGATCCCAATTATAAATAACTAGCTGACCCGCGCAACTGCGCTTGCGTCACATAAGAGAGAATGGGTCAAAATTTTCCCCTTTTTAAAACATTTTTTACTGGTACTCTGCTCCTATTGGCCATAGCGTGATGATATATAGCCTATAGCCTTCCTCGATAAATGGGCTATCTAACACTGAAATAATTTTTCAAATCGGACCAGTAGTTCCTGAGATTAGCGCGTTCAAACAAACAAACAATCAAACAGACAAACTCTTCAGCTTTATAATATTAGTATAGATTACATACACAAAATAATACGACATTTATGCAAATAATAATTACCATTAGGCTCAATGTTTGCAAGATCCCAATTATAAATAACTAGCTGACCCGCGCAACTTCGCTTGCGTCACAGTAGAGAGAATGGGTCAAAATTTTCCCCGTTTTTAACATTTTTACTGGTACTCTACTCCTATTGGTCGTAGCGTGATGTTATATAGCCTTCCTCGATAAATGGGCTATCTAACACTGAAATAATTTTTCAAATCGGACCAGTAGTTCCTGAGATTAGCGCGTTCAAACAAACAAACAAACAGATAAACTCTTCAGCTTTATAATATTAGTATAGATATCTGTGCGAATTTACGCAACATTGCTAAGTGTTGCCATCTATGTGTAACCGATGATATGCTAATACTAATTTCTTTTACGATGTTTATTAATCGTACATACTTGATCACCTTAATTTTAGACTAGTTTTACTTCCTGTAAACATAAAAATTGTTTATTTACATAATGTAATTAATTAAGACTTTTTCGCTTTCCTAGGTCAAGGCACTTTAAGAAATGCTTAATTTAATAACATCTTATCTTAATTAAGTTGATTAAACGTATGCACATATCAATGGTAGTTAGGACAGGAATACGGTTTAGACATTTTATAGTTACGATTGAAACTCGACCCTTCATGTGACAGTGACCGACTTACCCCCTGTTTCTGTGAGTTTAGTGGTAGTTTATCTATTCAATAGCGATTAAACTCATATAAAAAACGCTATTAAAAAGATAAACTACCGCTAAATGTATCTCAGAAACCGGGCATTAATTGCCTTGGAAGAGCTTGCTGCTTGATGAATAAATTCTATGTCCCCTTTTTTCTGATAAAGCCAGTGGATACAGTGTAAAACCTTCCTTACCCAATAATAAAAAAGCATTTTCCATTTTCCATGGTCATCATCAGATTATTATCTACTGCAAAAACTATAATCAATATGATTTGCATTCTAGAAGAATTTATGCAGATTATCCAGACCTGCAATCATCAAGTTGGTTACACAAAAATTATCATATTTCAGGTCAATCAAGCAAGTGGGTCAGAATACTTGGTATCTCAAACACAAGGTTTTAGTTTTACCATGATAAGTTAATAAACCTTGCTATATTACTGACAGAGCAATTTCACCATGAAGATACTAATCTACTAAGTACTAATAAAATCGAAAATCACTCTGTCTGTTTGCTGCGGCTAAATTGCTTAAACGATTTAGATTCATTTTAGCAAAGAGGAGCCTCATTTTCGCAAAAAACGAATATTTAATTTCATAAGTACCTAAGTGTAGTAAGTTGAAATGTAGAGAAAAATCTCCGAAGCTTCTGTTCTACTTCTAGAAAATTCCTTTTTTATTTGGAAGCTAAAAATAGCATAGGCCCCTTTTTTACGAACAAAAGTTGAATAACAGAACATGACGATACGGGTGAAGTCAGATTCAGAAGCTAGTGTAATCTACATTCGGAATACATAATCGTTGAAGGACTAAGGCGTATTTGATAGGTATTCACATTAAGTGCGCGAGGCCACAGACCGCGCAGACCACGTAAATGTTGCTTAACGGTAATCAATCACTTTACTTACGTACTGTACATAAACCTCTTTTTATACACCCAATGTATACCATGTACGGACTAAAATATGTGGAATAATCTCTAGCTTTTGAACGCGACTTCGCTTGCATTGAAATCAATTTGGATAACTGCCTTTGAATAGTACGAATGGTAGAGTAACGAGTAAATGCAGACTCTATGAACATGAACAGAAGAAAAGACAGAGTGGCTGGTCTCCCCAGTCGAAAGAAGTGTTGTTGTATTTTCCTAATTTCTGTTTGA
The DNA here is from genome assembly GCF_050436995.1 of Anticarsia gemmatalis. Classification (NCBI taxonomy): domain Eukaryota; kingdom Metazoa; phylum Arthropoda; class Insecta; order Lepidoptera; family Erebidae; genus Anticarsia; species Anticarsia gemmatalis. The sequence goes on along the minus strand of NC_134756.1, from coordinate 197,061 downwards.
ATATTCTTAACAGTGACCTAGAGTTTAGTAACATTAAAACACGTGCCCTGTATACATATAGGCTCACCAAAAACTAAAGTGTGAAAATTGCGGAACATTGCGATACACCTCTGTTTATACCTGCGAGCGAAATAGGAGTGACATTTTATAAAATATTGTCTACTATTATACTTACCATCTGTGTTAAATCTAATAGTAAACTGCCTGCTAAATGAAACATTTTTTTTACTCTTTTATTATTTAGGACGTTTATGTAGAGTTTAAAGAGTTGATTTCGATACTGTCTCTTATATTTTCCACGAGAATTCAAGTCTTATGATCTTTGTCACAATTAATTATATTACTATCAAAACGAGTTCAATAGTAGGTACTATAGTAATAACGTGACAAACATACATATCTACTTACATTACTTTTACTAAGTTATTATGAAGAGTTATGAATGTTTTGAACTTGACATTTCGTGGAGGCCCTTCTTCGAGTAATTTGTACAAGAATTTCGTTACCGATTACACTGAGGACCGTGGCGAGGTTTTTATATTAGTACGTTTTATAATTACAGATAATTAATTGATATGATTACCTATATCAAATACCTTATTGCAATAACTAATTCTAAAGTTACTTTAACCATCTGTTTGTTACGCTTTTACGGGTAAACTTCTGAACAGGGGCAACTTCTGAATAGGGTGATAGTTTATATTTCGAGGAAGTAAATAAAGAACTTATTTTTGAGGCACACATGGGTGGAGACATGATTATACATTAACCCTCTTATTCATAAAAATATATGAAATTATGAAAGGCTTATAAAGAGTTTTGTTTCTTTCACTCCTTAGCGAAATCAAAGAGAGAAAACATATTATAGTAGTTTTTTAACTAAAGAGGTTTATAGTGTGTTTATGAATAAGAGGTTAAGAGTCACGAGTATGCCGCACAAAAAGAGCATTTTTTGATTATCACATAAGAGCAAGTAGAGATGAAATACATGTATGCATGTACATTATATTGCACACCCTAAATCAAATGTGAGACAACAAGCAATCAAATAAGAAAAGTCATTTATTGACTTTCGAGAGCAAAATTCAATAAGACACTCGTCGCTGTTTGATTTGATTCAATTTATTACAATCACACGCTTACAATTTGAGTGTCTTGTTCATTCAAAAAAATTTGTATATTTCCGTACATATTTATTTTGTTTACAAACAAGGTTCATTTACAACGACACGAGATTTTCAGATACAAGATTATCAGTGTTACTGAAAATTTACTGCATAAAGACCAATTTCTTTAAGCTTTCTAACATAGGGCTTATCTAAGTATTGGTCATTTTTTTAACCCATTACTGTCCTACTGCTAGGAAAGGGTCTACTCCCAATAAATTTTAGGTCTCCTGTGAATGAAAAGAATGTAGAAAAGCCTATATTCTCCTTACGCGGAGAGGTTTATGAAAGAGGTAATCTTTCTTCCATATAAGTTATTACACTGCCAAATCCGGTAATTTATTAAGCAGTATACTGAGTATACCCGTTGCACTTGTAGCTGAAACTTACATGAATGAATAGTAAAATATGGATACATCAGTCAGAATTATTTATAGCGATCATTTCTGACAGCTTACGTTACGAGCTCATGAGTATAAAGCCGGCTTTTGACTGTGGGATGTAACATACAATTGCATCTTCGATATTCTTGAGTTACAATGAGAACGGCAATACCTAATAGCCATACATAATACCTAAATAGGCATGTCAAAAAAGCGAAACACCCGTAAAAAATATATATATGTAATATAGCTTTTTCTTATATAAGCTAACTTTTTTTTTCAGCAAAAACCTATATATCTGCAAATAGGGGATAGTTTGAGCTTGCCATTGGAGACTTAAGATGTATCTAGTTCAAGATAAGTTCAGAGTTTCGAAGGGCACCTTAAATTGTGGGTCTCGTTTAACAATCTTTAATAGTGGTCAGAAGCTTGAAAGTCTGGCACCCAGTCTTACCGAAGGTAGTCGTGTTATAACTCAGATGTGGAAGTCCAATAGGCAGTCGCTCCGTGTAAAATACTTATATCCAGCTGCATCCGATGACACTGAAAGCCGACTCCCGACTTAGTTGGAAGAAAGGCTAGGCTGATGATGATCTGATTCAAATAAGATACAGATAAAACATACTTTTTTTGCCCATGTACAATTTTCTTTATAATCAAAAGTGTGGTTTAGTATCGTGATGCGCATGCGCGTACATCAAGATATATGGCCTCCTTGTTTCCTGCTTCCATTGCTTCCACATCCGCCGCCCGCACGCCCGCGCCCGCACACAACGCGATGCAATTAATCAATACATGAAGCTATTTCTAATTAATTTCTCCAACGATTGGAACAATCATGTATAGTCCTACTACTTAATAGACAGCCTTGGCGTGCAATTTTAATCTCGACTTTAATTAAGAATGTATGTATATTTTCGAAATAAAGAAGCTGTATCATACGGGCCACCGTATGCTGCGTAGACCTGCGAGTGGTTAAAGGTTTTAGTACTGAACGTTCTGTACCTCCACCATCTGTGAATCTTGCATGTGTGGCTCTCTACTGGCTTGTAGGACTATAGTTTATATTATGTAGAAGTACATAAATTTACAAGCGACTGCATAAACGCAAATATTTAAGTTAATGTAAGTAGGTAAGTGTGAGGGTGAGTTATATTTCCTGTGCTAGTTTGATTTATTGCGGTAATTAGTTATAAATCATGAAAAACTGGATCATCGGTGAATCAGTTAAAACTATTTCGGCATTACTGTTATAGAACAATCAATCTATCGCTGCATGTGATAAATCAAAGACGCCGCCGCGTCTGCATCATTCTGTTCGTTACAGACATAAACTTTTGACTGGTTTTGCATGTGGTTTTCACCCATAGGCAGGTGGATTAATGACATAAGTTTAAGTGTACATCATTTAATTTAAGTAATAGTATAAATAGATCAAAATATTTTGATATAAAGAATATTTTTGTACTGCCATGGGTCTTCCAGTTATAGGACAGATTCTAGAAAGCACAAAATCTAGTTATAAGCTCCATGAGTTGAAATATTTTTGCTTTAACTTTAAGACATAGACCTTCGACTTACCAAAATGTCTCCCAATTAGTCTACTATGCTCATAATTCAATGTATTTTAGGAATTAATGCATTATACATAAGAACACATGTTCATTCAATCGCAGATTTGTATGCAAATGTAATTGAGTAATGCTCGGCCATTGGAAACGTTGCATTATAATAGACTCGATGCAAATATCACAAATCAAATATCAATACACAAATCAAATATTTGTTGCAAAACGTTTGGTTTGTAAAGTAGAACAAATAAAGTTTGTTTGATGAGTCATTGAGTGCAATCGTGTGACAATTTCACGGTTTGTGTGGCGATGTTAGTTTAGTTAAAGGTCTTCTACAGGCACATGCTAGTAAAAGCAGGCAACTAAATGCCTTGGGTTCGATTACCATAAAAGGCAAGTCATTGTGTAACATTTCAGATCGCAAAACGAGAGTTTGTTTCTTTTTCGCATCATATCTCGTATCTTTCTAACGCAAAGATTTAAATATGAGATCTTTCTGGTTATTTAGAAGCAAGAGTTTCTAAAATACGAAAATAAGTTAAAATCTGTGCCTGAGTAAGGATCTTTGTTTTGATTAATATGTTTCTATTAAGAAAAAAAGAAATAATACGTATCCGATGGCTAAAGCATACATATACAAGACACGTATTAATGATTCACATTACAAGTGCACCGTGCACTGATTGCAGTTGCATTCATTACTCTCACTTATTGCTTGGGTTCGTGTATAAACTCATGATCGCTGAGATGCACACAATCGTTTATTGAGGAAATACACTTGTATTACCTATCAGTAAATTATAAATGTATATTTTTGGTATTTTATCAGGAAAATCGACTACTGTACAATATATCTTACATCTAATTACACAAAAAAGGAAATGAGTTTCATCAATGGCATCTCTACCGATTACTAAATATTCATTTATTCCAAAAAAAGATTCTTATATTTTGAAAACTAAAGCTTTTGGGTCTATAATAAATATGATTTATAAAGATTAGAAGTCCTACATTTAAATGACCCAAGAAGTTTATCTCTCTATATTATTATCATAGAAATGTCTCGTGCGCCTACGCACACGTCACGCGGCACCCCTCACTATCAAACAACAAACGCCATGCGAGCATCGTGACGTCACCTCAACCACCTCCGTTAATTATAATAAAACATGAGTTTTGCAAGTGAGCCGGCGTTTTGCTGAATTTTGTAACATTGTCACCGTGCGTATATAACGTGCGCGGCTCAGACACGCAGCATCAGTTCCTCTGTGACTCTGTGTCCTCCACCACTACACTCACACCAGCAACATGAAGGCTTTCGTGAGTATTATGTATTAATAAAATACGAGCATTACGTGTTTGATATATTTATTGACAGAGAATGCCAAATCGTTATATGATTAATATATGGCATCTACCATAGAGTAGAAGGAGTTTAGGTGGAGTTTAGGTTCACCACATTTCTCCCCTCCTAACCTCTTAGCTGTTCTGCTGAATATAAGATGCAGCCAACACCTGGTTGAGGTGTCGGCGCCAGACATCGCCGTTGTCGGTGCGGATCTCATAATGAAGTCGGCCTAGACGTCTTGTGATAGTACCAAACTGCCAATGGTGCTTAGCACTCGTGTAGTCACGGGCCTGTACTCGTTCGCCGACTTCCAACTGTCTGACCTTGATCTCTTGATGTTTTGATGTAGTTTTTTTATGGGTGTTTCTAAACATGCAGTGTAATGCTGTTCGAACTTCTCTTCCAAACATTAACTGATAAGGTGTCTGACCATTCAAGTTTGGTGTCCGTCTGAGGCGAGTTTTTACCATGACAAGTTTCTCTTGAAGATTACCCCTTTCTCCCTCTAAGCTTCGTAAGATTCTCTTGACTGTTTGTACGTATCGTTCAGCTTGTCCATTGGTTGCAGGGTGGTATGGAGCAGAGGTTTTGTGCGAAATCATACAGTCTTTTAGAAATTTTTCGAACTCTCCCGATACGAATTGTCGGCCATTGTCTGAGACAAGGAGTAGAGGTGTTCCATAGGTGCAAAATAGTTCTTTCAATTTTTGGATGCACCAAGAGCTTGTCGTTGATTTAGTAGGTATAATCTCTGTCCATTTCGAAAATGCGTCTACAACTATTAAAAGATAGTATCCGTAAACAGGTCCGGCAAAATCAATATGAAGCCTTTGCCAGGGGCCCTTTGGGTGTTCCCAGTGGTGTAGTGGTGCTTTCTCTGGTTCATTTTGTTGTAATCTACATGTTCTACAGGACTTAACTTTTGTTTCGATATCATTGTCAATTCCTTTCCAGTATACAAAACTGCGGGCCAGTAGCTTCATTTTCACAATGCCCGGGTGACCGAGGTGTAGTTCGTCCAGCACTCGTTCGCGTAATGTTTTTGGGATTAAGACTCGCGTTCCTCTTAGTATACATCCATCTTGTAAAGTAAATTCATTATCATTGTAACCGAGCGTTTTAAGTGATCGGCCAGTTTGTAATGCGAGTACTAATGGTGTATAATCGGAATCAATACTTGTCTCTTTCGCTATGATATTTGGGTTGACATCAATGGTATGTATTTGTTGAAGTTGAAAGCTGTAATTCTGGTCCATTTTGTTTGCCTTTGTGTTTTCTACTGGGAACCTGGATAGGTAATCTGCATTTGAGTTGTTAGGCGAAGTTCTGTATTCAATGTTGTAGTCAAATCCAGATAAGAAATGAGCGTAGTGGAATAATCGCATTGTACTCATTGCTGGTAACGTTTGATGAGGGTGGAAAATTATTGTCAGTGGTTTATGGTCTGTCACTAGGATAAATTTTCTACCGTAACAATAATAAAAGAACTTCTTCAATCCCCAGTATATGGCAGTAGCTTCTTTGTCAATTTGGCTGTACTTCTTCTCGCTATCCGATAGTGTTCTGGAAGCGAATGCTATCGGTCTTTCTGTTCCATCTGGGAGTCTATGTGATAGTACTGCTCCGATTCCCAGTGGAGATGCGTCTGTTGCAAGAACCAAGGGCCTCTTGGGATCAAAATGTATAAGTACTCTTTCGCTTAGAATTTCTTTTTTAATGTGTATAAAGCTCTGTTCGCATTCTGTAGACCATCGAAAACTAGATTCTTTCTTGAGTAAGTTGTTCAGTGGATTCGTGATCGATGATAGGTTGGGTATAAATTTGTTGTAAAAATTTGCCATTCCAAGAAATGTCCTCAATTCTGCGGTGTTGACTGGGCGTTCTGTTTTAATTATTGCGTTAATCTTTTCTCTGTTTTTGTGTAGACCTTCTTTGTCGATAGTGTGTCCCAAATAGTCGATGCTTGTTTTGAAAAAGTGGCACTTATTTTTGTTTACTCGTAGGTTACTTTCTTTTAGTTTGTCTAACACGAGCTTAAGTCTCTGTAGTAATTGTTCTTTGTTGATGCCTTGAATGATGATGTCATCAAAGAAACATTTTACACCTTCGAGATCTTGAAGGAGTTTATCCATAAATTTCTGCCAAAGGCTCGGCGCGACCTTAACGCCGAACATTAGGCGGTTCACCTTAAAAGTGCCTCGATGCGTACTTAGTGTTTGTAGCATTGCGCTTTCTTCATCCATTGTCATGTTGAGATATGCCTGGGTGATGTCGAGTGTACAGAATAGTTTACCTCCGTTCATCTCTGCAAATATATCTTCTATCATAGGTATTGGATATTGTTCATCTTGTATGACTTTATTTAGTGTAACTTTATAATCAGCGCACAATCGGATACTCCCATTCGGTTTGACAACTGGTACCACTGGAGTACCCCAATCAGAGTGGTCGACTTTCGTGATGACACCCTGTTTGCATAGTCGCTCGATCTCTTCATCCACTTTGGTTTTTAAAGCGTACGGTATTCTACGTGGTTTGATAAAAATTGGTCTTGTGTTTTCTTGTAGATTTAGGTGTCCTCTGTAATTGGGTATTTCGCCTAAGTCGGATCGAAATACTGATGTCTTGTAAAGTTCCAAAAGCTGGTCTAATTCTAGATTTTCTGATTGCTGTAAAGTTTTTATATCTGCTAAATTTAGAGTTTCGAGTTCTTTCATCCAACTCCGGCCAAAAACGGGGTCAACGTTGTTGTTGATGAGGTATAATTTACCGTGGAATTCTTTTCCTTGGCATCTGCATTGAACGTATGCAACACCTGCAGGTTCGATTACTTCGCCGGTATATGTTTTGAGTTTTATATTAGTTTTAAAGATTCTTTTGCCGATTTTCAATTTTCTGTAGTCTCGTAATGACATAGAAGTAAGTGTGGCTCCAGTGTCAAATTCCATTTTCATCTTAGCATGTTCAATGTGTACCGTTATCATGTATTTTTCGGATGTTTCACCAGATATAACATTAATATCATTCCATTCATCATCATCGCTTATCGCTGAGTCGTTTAATTGATTTATATCCGGTGTAGTCTTACTGGGCTTCGCATCTGAGCGCCGTTGTAGACACACACTAGCTAAGTGTCCGACCTTCTTGCATTTATAGCATGTTATGTTTATAGCGCTACATTTCTTGGTTTCGTGATTTAAACCACAGCGGAAACATTTCCCTTTTAAATCTCTTGGTGTGATTCCTCTAAAAGGAGATTTTTTTGAATTATTGTAGGAATCAGTGGAAATTTTATTGATATTGTCACTACTTGGTTGTTCATTCGGAAGCATTGATGTATTTTCTGCTTTACTCATTTCAATAGATGTTGCAATCTGTGTCAGGTGTTTAAATGTACATACTGTTCGGTCTTGTAAAATTTTTGTACGTGCGTCGCTATCTTTCAATCCTCTTATGAGTTGAAGAGATAAAAAGCTTTCTGAAATGTTTTTCTGGCAGTGTTGACATTTAAATTCGCAGTTGGTAGTGAGCTTTTTTAAATCTGCGGCGTATTGCGCTACTGTTTCATCCGATTTTTGAGTTCTCGATATAAATTTATGTTGTAGAACCCATTTGCTAGGTTTTGGGTCTAAGTAGTCGTCAAGTGTTTCAGTAATTTCGTTAAATGTCTTATTCAATGGTTCGTCTGGTGCTATTAAATCACATAATTTTTCATGGAGTTCTGGTGATAATGTAGACAGAAGAATATTTGTCTTCATGTGGGGCTCAGTAATTTCATTAAGTCTAAAGTACACTTCCAGACGTTTTTTAAAGTTATTGAACGTTTCTGATTCATGTAAAGGATTAAATTGTATTTTTGGTATAATCTTATGGTATTGGTATATTCTATGTTGGTCTTCCTGTCGCTGACCTTGAATAATGGTTTTTTTTGTTAAAAGTTTTGATACTAAAATAGTGTGAAGTTCTTCGAATTCGTAGCCGTAATTTTGTTCGTGTAAATACGCTGTTTCATCGTTATCATCTATGGTTTTGTTTTCTATCTTCTCTTGTAACTCTCGCAGTGCTGTTATGGTGTCCTTCAAGGCTGCGGAGCGAGCGGTGATGTCCTCGTCAGACATCGTCGCCCTCTGCTCGATGTAGGTATCGAGTCTGGTGAGCATCCCACGTAGGGTGCTCCGTTTTTTACGTAGCTTTTCCATTTAGGTTCAGTTTTTCCTCGTCGCCAATATTATGTATTAATAAAATACGAGCATTACGTGTTTGATATATTTATTGACAGAGAATGCCAAATCGTTATATGATTAATATATGGCATCTACCATAGAGTAGAAGGAGTTTAGGTGGAGTTTAGGTTCACCACAGTGAGTATCGTGTATCTGCGAACATAGCGATATGTAGAGCAAATAACTTGTCTAAGGACTTCAGTAAACATTTAAAAACAAACTTAACGTTTCTGGATAAAGAACGCTTCATCCGGATTTTTCAGTATTTTCAGTCAAATTAAATTATCTGTCTTGGTTCAAATTGAATACCAGACAACATTTTAATCACTGAAAAAAAAAATAACCCCATTCGCAACCTATAATAAAATTTGTTAGTACTGACCTACCTTAACGTTTTACTCAGTGACATAAACTTCTATTGTTTCTTCACAGCTGTGCGTAGTTCTCCTCGCCGCCGTGGCTCTGGCCGCCCCCGAAGGCAAGCGTGAGAAGCGCGGCTACCTGTCGTCGGGCTGGCTGGGCTCCGGCTACAGCAGCCACTTCGAGCCCAGCATCAGCTCGTACTCGGTCAGCTCGCCCATCATCTCGCACTCCATCAGCGCGCCCATCGTGTCGCACTCCGTCATCTCTGAGCCTCACATCGTCCACGAGCCCGCTGTCATCTCCGTTAAGAAGATCGTTGAGGTCCCCAAGGTGAGGAAAAACAACATTTTTTTTTAAACAACGCTCGCACTGAAAATTGCTCTTGCGTCGCGGGGACTTTTACAAACATACAAACAACGAACAGAAAGCACAACCAGACCCGAAACAATTATTTGTGGATCGCACAAATATTGTTTCTTGTGGGAATCGAAGCCATGACTTCAAGACGCAATGGTAGCGGCGTGGCGACCTAAACCACTGCGCCACGGAGGCAGCCAAATCACGAACCTATACATTTTACTGTACTATTTAGTTATTCCAAAACCATTTAAGTATTTCATAATTATTTCTTCTATTGTTTTTCTAATGATTAATGAACTATTAAGTTTACTTAACGACAACTATATAAATTACTTGGTAACAGCTATTCAGCTGAAATGCCCCTAAAATGTGACCTCGCTGAAAATCCATTAACCTCAAAACGCAGAGAGAATGTGCGTTATTTGATAAATCGTTATTCATGAGTTATTACACCAAACATTAGGTAAATGGCTATATATTCCATCAGCGTAAATGGTAGGTACTAAGTGAACTGTTAGGATCAGTAGCTCGATTTTCTATTACTATCGACTACCGACAACCGACTGTCATCGAGAAACTTTCTATGAAAATCTGATCAGCGCCTCTGCCGGGCGTCGTAGGAACTATTTTGGCAGTACATTCTGAATGTCAAAGTCTCGATAGCTAGCCGGTTGTCGGTAGTCGATAGTGGTAGAGAATCGAGGTACAGGTCTGAGGCAAGCTGAGCCTTGAACGACATTGGCACAATTACCATGATTGGCATACGAAATGAGCGCGGTTGTAACTCGTGTCCTGAGATCATCTGCTGTGGTAACCGCCAGTAACCGGTGATCGTTGAACGGCAATGACTTCGTACTTAACATGCATACGAATTACTCCTTGCAGAATTACTACAAGTTTAAGAAATTGATTCCATTAGTATAATTTTCTCATTACAGTTTCTTTCTGTGACTACTAAACGGTTTCACTTTTCAAACAGCTTCACACAAGTATTACTTACACGTGAACACTAGACATATATTTACGTGCGCATCGCGTGTACTTGCCACTATTTCCGATAACATACTTAATGTGATCCAGAAATCTTATTTGTGTCCTAGGTGCTTAAAACAGTCGTGCAATTTACGAAGTGTTTTACTGAATATAATTTCCTAATGTATTCTTAGTGCAGATCAACATCACAACTGTTCAGGTCCTTAGAATAAGCTTTTAATAACTTAACTTTGTTATGTACAGTTCTGAACAACTGCAAAAAAGTCAAAACTACACAGTGTCCTATGCTTAATACCCTGCATTATCTAATAAAGAATGTCCATATATCTTTATTATCAGCTACTTTTACACGCTTCAAATTTTCCATCGACCTCAAGCTCTTCCATCTGCCAAAACTGCGATCGTGTGACTCCCGCATAGGCCTTTTAAGCCCTGAACGAAGATGCAAATATTCCTCTGTCTGACGCCACCTGAATCATCTGCAAATATGGATACATGCCAATGATAATGATGATGATACTTATATAGTAATAACGGTTGTGTGTTCGTTCCAGGTGGTATCCGTGAAGAAGATCGTGTCAGTGCCCCGCGTGGTGTCCATCCCGCACGTGAGCCACGTGTCCAGCGTGTCGTACGCGCCCACCTACTCCTCCGGCTGGTGGTGAGAACACGCCAGCGCCCTCTGTTCTACAGTGTACATATAAATAAGAATACCTTTAATATACTTTTTATACCTTAGTGTCTTGTTTTGAATTTAAATCCTACTTTATGACCTTGCCAAAATAATCTACAACTTAATTATAAGTCTACTTAAATAAGTTTCATGTTGCTCCGATTTGGTGTATAAAAATTTAAATAAAAAGCATTTACTGCTTAGTGCCAAGAGATTACGATAAGATTTTTTCGAAAGAATATTACCTATAATCTCATAAATATTATTCTCTAATAACGATTCTACGCTTGCCAGTTTTTAAGATATCTAACTTTAAGCTAAATCTGCAGCAATCAAACATACATTCCTTTTTAGTATAATATTCTAGATAAATAAATTATAATTCAATAATAGATTCGTTAATATATTACGACACTAACATAAATAATATAACGACCATTAAATCAGATAAGGATCAGCAGAGCTTGCGATAGAGGCAACAATTTGGCAACATATTCAAGTTTGCAATTATACCGATATATTCTAAATCTATCGTACATAAAATTATATATTTAATGTAATAGTTTTGCATATTATTATGGGTAATAACTATGTTTAGGTAACTAGCGCCTAAGGCGGTGACGAGGCCTACAAGTTATCAATTAAATCTCACATTATTCAAGTATTTTACTAACTAGGTCATGATTAGAAAGAGTTTGTAATTAATTAGATGATTTTCACATTCGCATCATCACACCTGTTTTATACGGATGTGTACGGTCAGCCACGTTTATTCGTTAAGAATATACATCCCGTGTAGTATGGGATAAGGCCGTGAGGAAAAGTTATTATACACTGAGGCAAATTACGCAAAGTGATTTCAAGACGCAAACACTGAAAACTCTATTGGTGCTTACATACAATTCCTTAGTGTGTTTCTTCCTTTCCTTTCTTTTCTTTATGTATATCGGTCCAGCTCCCTTTTCTTAGTCTGTTCAAGATAATAACAAAAGACATGCGCACAAGTTTTGGTGTTAAGCTGTTAGCGACTACCTTAACCACTACGATGCAGCCATCAATTTTAACCGCTGAAGAAAGTTGCGATATTGTACATGAGTGTTAAATGTCACCGTCAGGTGGCGTGTGTGCCGGCAATCAATCTGTCTAGAGTGGGTAATCTGGCGCAAGTTCACGCGCACGCGCATCATTCTCAGCGCATTGTATAAATGTAGGGCTGACACTGTGGCTATATCAAACTAAAGAACTTATAATATTTTCAATTGTAATTAGACGATAATTTAGGTTTTAGTCTACTAGTCACAACCCGAAATGTGTTACAATCTTTGTTTAACTTTACATTTTTATTTAATTAACATTAGTCTTACTCTATAAAAAACTAGGGTCTAAAAAAACTTCCTTAAATCTCTATTATTTTACAATTAAGTAGGTATACTTCATGCGATGTTCTTGTCGTTTTTAGATGATACCATTTACCCATCTAATTTCTAAAAATAAGAACAAACCAATACACAAGGTTTACAACTAAAACGTTCGTACAAACCCTATCTCTAAACAGGATTACATAACGACCGCACGTGTATCGCACAGTGATCAATTACCGTGATCAACCAATCACGTCTGTCGTAATCACAAGTGATCGCATCACTACAATCACTACGATCGCAACAATCGCGTCAAACAATCTAGCATCGAGACGTATCAACATACATCACTTGCTAAACGCTAACAACATTAGACATATTACTCTCGCTTGTGTGGTATTGAGTGACCGTTACATCTCTTTAATAGTATATTACGTTACGATGTTGTGCTGTAATTGATAATAAATATTTACTGTTTATTATGTGCATTGTGAAAAGTTTCAGACTAATTGTTAAGATTTTGTTAGCACACAGTAAATTGCTAAATTACACATAACGTGACACAGTGTAGAGGTAATATAAAATGCTGAATTTAAAAATCCAGTAGTAAGTAGAAGTTAAACTTAAAGCTTTTTAAGAATAAGAAACACTAATTCGTATTAAGCGTGGGTGTTATTTTTTACGAATCTTTTAACATTCGAGTTTATAATAATAGTCATGGTTTTGATTTATCTATACAAAATTCGGTGACTGTACATATTATCTAATTTCGTTGACTGTACATAACTTAGTCATAATCCGAAGAACGAGACGTTACACTAGGTTTCTATTTATACTAGTAATTTATGCAAAATCTTCGATCAGTGGATGGTGGTATGTTACAAAGATCCAGCTCATTGAAATTCACTTGATACCTTGTTACATTACAACTAGTACCGTTGTACTAGATATCTGAATCGCATGCTAATCTGGATGACACGTGCTTCACCGTTAGATTTCATGACACAACAGCTGATTGCGCTCTGACACAACTTACAAACACTGTGCCAAGGTCGGATTAACTAGAGGTAGGATAGATTTTGATCTGCAAGAGAAATCTAGTAGTCAAGAGAGTATATTAAACTAGAGAAAATTTAATTATGTTAGGACCAATATGCCGCAACTGCGTGAAATGATAAAATTAGAACTTGTTCCAACTAATATCAAACTTTATTGTCACTAGGATACACTAGTTATTAGTATATGCCAGTCTTAATAACGATAATGACTATAATATACCATTAACCTGTCGTTTTGGACATCAAATACATAATCTGAACCAATAAAGTTGTAAAATTACTAAAACGGAGCAGGAAACGCAATGAATCAGTTACTCGGACTTCCAAAAAAACGTTGAAATGTTGTTTTTCACGTTGGTAGTAGTAGTGTGTAAGTAATTATGATGCATGCAACGCAATGTTGTGTCGCACGCATTCGACGCGGAAGGAAGCGGCTGAAGCGTGCGCCCGCGCCCGCGCCGCCTGTCAACACTGAGCCTAGCTGCGCACGCGCTGCAACACTTACAGAGCTGAAGACACCGCTTATAGCTAGGACTACTTAAATTATTACCAAATCAATGTGCGCAAGCAAATGTCTACAAAATGTTGCATTAGTAGGCATATGTACACAACAGAATAAGAAGTGATAATGATCAAGCCTGCGTGAATGAAAACTTGTATATAACTAACTATTTTCATATTACGACTTTTTGATTCCTATGACAACTTGTTCATAAGCCGAAAATTCCAGAGTATTCGGGTACTTTATTGCCAGATTTTGATGCCGAAGAAAGCTATTAAGCTGTCACAGGAAGTACACCAACTGTATCAGTAGCCACAGCTCTATACCTGTACTTTCAGTTGAGAGTGTAGCTGAAGTGTCGTGGGCGCATGCGCGCGCGCAGCCCGCAGTTGTACGCACCACTCGCGCCGCCGCGGACATGGATGCACGAGTGAGTTACCTGTTTGTTCACAAAACCTGTGTTTTAATATTTGTGGTTCCTGAAACTGTGCTTTTTGTGTGAAAGTGTTTTTTTTTATTGTTAATTTATGAGAACAGGATATCCTTGGGCGCTAGGTCAATAAGATAGAGTAGTTCAAAATCTGTATGTATAAACCTCTTATGTGCAAGTTTCCACGTTTTCCATTTCATCCAAAACGGTTACAGTTCTAGGGATCTAGCCTCCATTTCTTTAGCTCTGTTATTTTTTTTTACACAAATGTCCTTGTTAAAATTGGCAGTTTTACTTAAAATACTAACAAGTCAATTACTTTCAGACGTTGGTGTTTCTTTGTTTATGCGTGTGTGCATACAGCACGCCGCTGGGAGAGCTCTACCGTCGTCGTAGCAACTACGGGGTCTACGCCAACGACTACGCGAGGGACTACGAACCCTACATGTACGCAGCCATTCCTTTACACAGACCTATGCCAGTGATACACGTGCTGTCAAGAAGACCAATAAGGGATCGTTTACCGGTTGCTTCAGTCCATCACCCCGTGTACGCAAGACCTCCGTATCATGATAGTGAATACGCGCCATCGACTCACAACGAGTACGAATACGCTGGCTATGGGTACTCAGAGCCGCAGGGCTATGGAGACTCCCGAGAAACGTATTCCTACCAGTATCCGCAGCAATACAACGCGCCCACTGCGTCAGCGTCGCAGGATGAAGTGACCATTCTCTACGCTCGTCCCAATCCTCACGGAGGCTTCTCGTATCGTCGGAGTCCTTCAAAGACAGCGCCCAAAAGGTCCCCGGTCGTGACCACAGACTCCCCCGTCATCATCAGAGTGCATAGGTACAAAGTTGTCAAGGATATATAAACATCGAATTTTGCTTATTAAATGTATTGGGAAATATGTTACTAAAGTTTATTCTAAGTTAAGGTGATAGTAACGTATTGAAAAACCACTTGGCCGATGAGATTAAAGAGTAAGTTCACGTTAATCCCCTTATTCTGATTGGTTTAACTCGGTTCGACTCAAGACGTCGCCATTATCTTAACTTAAAAATAACTCATTTGTTATATACAGCTTTACCAAATGTATAATCATGTAAATATTTACACCCTGGTTCATAAACGTAGTGGTTTGACTCTTTTTCTCTTCGAACATTAAATCGAAGGGAAAAAGATCAAACTGCTAGATATTATTTGTTTATAAATCAGGAAGCTATTTATAATTAGTTAAGGCTAGAATTAGTTTCAATTTGTAACTAATAATTAGAATATTTAATATTACCATTTGTGAACTTTTACCGCGCTTTCTTGCACACCTTCGCTGCTAAGTCTATGAAAAGTATTTATTAATTGTTTATGGTTTGATTTAAATGTGGATTTGAGAAAGCGTGGTGAAAGCAATGAAATATTTGTATGTAAGTTAAGGGTGAATTCCTACTTACGCTACTTACGTTTTTTTGTTGAAAATGACTAAAGTCAATAATTCCTCGAAATAGTTGTAGTAGGTATAATGTATTTTAGCGGCATAACTATCCTTTACAATACGCGTTTTCACATTTAAAATCCATATTTCAACTAAACATTTATTTAAAAAGTAACCAGAAACTTAACTTTTACTAGATTTTTTTTATAATTACCATGCAACTTATTTACATAATTCATTAGCATGTAGTCCTGTAGAGAAGACATAGTGATTGTAGTAACAAATATATAGGTAAATCTACTTTTTGTATTAAAATATAATAATTTTAAGAGAATTAAAGTGGAAATGATGTTGCCTATAATGTAGATACATAAATAAGATAGAGTAGATGTCTCGCCCGTGCTTGCCCGTCACTTCTCATGTGCCACAGTGACTCCAATCGATAGAATAAGAACTTCTCGCTCTTTGTATTTATTTTTGCTTATATAACCAAATATTTATTTACGAAACAAGTTATTTTTATACTTATACGCATTTTTATTTCTAATATTTTCCCTAAATTGTTTGATGACGAAACATTTCGAAAGCTATTGGCTATTTACTACGATATATTTGCGAGGAGTGGAACCCATCACAATTTTGATAAGTTATTTTCCTATAGAGCGATAAAATGGGTATAATAACAGTAATCTATTAAACTGATATATTATGCTGCTCATTAGACGTTTTTTCCTCCTTACCGTTTAATAAATTATGTAGTCACGGTAGTGCATGCGGAAAATAATCGCCTGCCAACGTGTCTAATGAACACGCCATGTCTAATTAAGTGCACAAGGAACTGATAGGAATAACCAAATTCCACTGTTAGAGTTATATACAGACAATGTTACATATAAACTTCACATTGTTGATAAGCTTTTAGTTACCTAAGTCATGGAATAACTTTGATTCATTATGCGTTTGTTTAATAAATACAGACTTCCACCGTTTGCTTTTACTTTCAAAAATATGTACTAGTCATCCCATTTTAAGTGGATTTGTAATTATGGTTGGTAATGTAAATGGGTAGTGTTTTGAACATAGAAATTAGTTTTTTGATAGCTAAGGTTTGGTGGAGAGCGTTAACCCCCTAGACGAGAACTTTAGTCCCCGAGTCTATAAAAAGCGAAGCGAGTCGATGTTCAATCATCCAAATCACCATTATTTAACTTCCATCATAATATTTCATATTATTATTTAAATTATAATAGTATCGTAACATTTTTGAACGAACAAAACGAAAGTCATAACAATTCGTATGTCAAGTGTCAATGTCAAAACTGTCAAACTGCCAAATTTCGCACCGAAAGTAACGAAATCAAAACAGGTCGAACGGTGTTTACATTTTCTGAAGATACTAGTCAAATATACTGTTAATAGTTTATAGACACTGATGAACAATGCCTCGTGTGAAAATAGATTATGTCGTTAGCTTCAGTAGTGAAGACCCAGTAAGTATTATTGAAATTTTATAACCTTTAACTTTATTCAATATTGTTTGAAAGTTTGTACTTAAAAGTAAGCATACTATGTATCCACAAAAAGCTTATATATTTAACCACATATTTGTACCACTGCAGTGGAGTTTTATCGACATTTTTCAGTACACAAACCTGATGACAATATTGTTATGATTCATCTGCTATTTATAGTGTGAATTTGTTTTGATTATGAATTTATATTTTTGTGCATCTAACTTATAGGTCTATTTATTTTTATTAACTCGTACAAACTTACAGTATTTATCTAAGCGCTTAAATTTTAATATCAGATGAATTTATATAAAACTATGACTTATGAACTAGAGAAGAACTAGAGTATTTGTTATTTATTTCTACCATCAGTTTGATTGCCTATGACCACTGAATTACTAAATAGTGTACTCATAATATAGCAAGAATGCAAACTATTTTACATTCTCCCATATTAGTCTATATGGAACATTATCATATCATTCAGTTTAATGTCTATCATTATATTTTGTTCAGGAACATCCAGCCAGTAACCTGCTAGCACTGGAGGTGAGCAAGAAGAAGTGGCTGTGCAAGAAGGGAGAGTCTCAGTGCTCTGTCTTACTGCAGTTAAATAAAGCTGTGAAGGTATGATCATGTTTATACTATCTATTCCCTTCCTAGCAGGGTTGATGTACTTTTGTAGAAATATCAATAAAAAGTAAACTATTTGTTTATCCATGTTATAAACTGTGGTTCTACAAAATTTTAGCGATCCATTCAATAATTTGTGTGAAAAAGTTGTCACAACTTTTGTAATTATAATATTAGTAGTGTATAAATTTGGTATTAGGTATATACTTTAAATATTATTTTTTATTTTTGTTTAGATAAATTCAGTGCAGATTGGAGCATACCATGCAGCATTCGTAGAAGTGCTGGTGTCTCGCTCAGAGAAAGGAAATGATCAAGACCAGGTTTGTGTACTTACCTATATTTTCACACAGAAACAAAACTCTAAATATTTGTGAAAGATAAGATAGAAATCAGAATCATCTAATATCTAATAAACTAGATGACTAACCCTGGTTTCTGAGCAGTAGTTTATCGATTCAATAGTGTTTAAGGTCATATACATATGATCGTATGAATTAGATAAACTACTGTTAAAATAATGTGCCTCAGAAACCAGGCATTATTCAATTAAGTGGTCTTCATCCAGGTGTTGGTTCCAAGCTGCGTGCTGGTGTCGGCGGCGGAGTCCCGGCGCGACGTGCCGGTGGAGCGCGTGCGCTCGTTCAGCGCGGAACAGCTCGCTGAAGCGCGCCTGCAGCGCTGGGACCGTGTACGGGTCGTCTGCACGCAGCCTTATAATAAACACTGCAAGGTGACACACTACTTGAAACTCTAACATCTAGTAATCATCAACTGTGTATCCATGCTTTGTGTGTTTGTGGTTTCAAAGTTTCAGTGCCATATTGACAGCCTTAGGTCCCTATAAATATAAGACAGATGTCCACTATCCAGTGATCATATCCATGGCATTCAAATTGCTGCAACACAGAGATGTCACTTGGTAATATAATATAAACCTTGTTCTCCACAGTATGGATTATCATTCATCCACATCAACGAGTCAGGCGACGGCACAGACCCCCCCGCCCCGACAGCCACAGCTCCGCAGTCCGAAGTCCCCCTGACCGCGGTCCCGGCGCGCACGCTCGCACTCGACACGTTCTCTTCTGATGAGGACGACTTCCGCCCCGGGGAGCTGTTCGCTAAACATCTGCAGAAGAATTCTGACTCACAGAGCAGCAACTCTGATACTGGTATTATATTTAACTAGCTTTTGCCGGCGACTTCGTCCGCCTAAATAAAATTCCCGGAGTAAAAAGTATCCTATGTTTAGTACTATTTGCGTGTCAGAGTAACAGACATCCATCCATCCATCCTTCTTTACAAACTTTCGCATTCATATTAGTGGGATGTCGCTGTCCTGTCCCACTGCTGGGTAGGTGTCTCCACTTTAAAACAAGAGTGTTTAGGCTAAACGTAGTATGCTGACCTAATGCAAGTTTTATATTTTGCATTCTTATAAAAACCTATTAGCATTTATAATTTCCCTGACTTTTTCCTCATTATTTTCCTTTTAGAACTATAATCACATAATGAGTAATCATACAATGCATTGTTAATTCCCATTCCAATGTAATTGATCTGTCACTATAATATCCATTATAATTTATCACAAGGTTTAATGTATGTCAAGTCTAATATATAGATAATGTGAACTATTAAAGTAGAGTATATAATGATATACTAGTCACTTATACAGACCATACTAATGTAACATTCTTTGCTCTCTGTCTAACCATATGGAAAAAAAGCGTAATTTTATTGATGTATGATAAAATTTTCATTTTGTTAAACTACTTCAGGTGCAAAAATAAGGCAAGCAACATCACAAGCTTTGAAAAACATACCGGATACATCAACAAAGTTGATGAAAACTCCAATCAGTAAGCCAACTGTAAAGCGAGACGTCCCAGCATCAGACAGCAAGTTAGACAGAACTAGAGACACACTGTTATACACTGATGATGATGAGAAACCACACGCCAAGATAGACCAGGTGGTACAACGACATAAAGACATGCGAGACAAGGAGGACAAGAACAAAGTACAAGGAAAACATGAGAGAAAAGATCAGCCGAAAGCAAGGAAGCGAGTGAAGAGTGACACGCCACCGAACGAATCACCTCCGGCAAAGAAAGTGAATAGTTCTGGTGAGAGAAGTGAACAGTGGACTGATGATAGGAAAAGGGCGCGCGTCAGTAGCGCTGAAAGTGATGAAGGTATGATATTAAAAACAATTGATTTGGTTTCACTTAAACCACTTTTAGCAACATTTCAAAGAATTTAAGGTCCATCCCTAGATCCAAATTTAAGGCTAGTTGCTGGATGGTTTCTGTTTATTTTAATTCCTGAACAATTTGCTTCGATATATTTTTTTTATTTTCTCGTAACTTTGTGTATTAATAACAGTAATGGCGTATTAATAATCTCTTTCTTTTTGTTACTCTTACTTCTGCTTTTATCTTTACTCTGGTAAGGAATGGCATTACTGCTCTCTTTGACATTAAATGCTCGTTTATATGGTGTAAAAAGTAATAACCAGGTGTTTTAACCGACGGTATTGTGATATGTGTCGTGCAGCAGAAGACCCGAACACAATATTAAAGGACGTGGTGCTGGTGCTGAGCGGCTACGAGAACCCGCAGCGCGCCACCGTCCGCAACACCGCGCTCGCCATGGGGGCCCGCGTCGAGCGCGACTGGGGACCCACGTGTACACATCTTATGTGAGTCTATGAGATACAGTATAACATTTTTTTTTTTTTTTTTTTTTCTCGTCAGGAAAATGCATTACTGCATGTCCCGCTCCAGGGAGGAAGCGGGGGTCTGTCGGGCTCTCCCGCCGGCTAGGCGTTCCGGCTTTAAATTTGGGCATACCGACTAAAAACCTGACGGTGTTCCTTCAATAGTCACCATAAAGTGGCCAGGACACGGTACCTCCAATTGGATACTCCGCGTCCCAGCCGGTGACAGCCCGCCTTGGATGCGGGCCCACCTTCGAGCGGGGGCGGGCATGGAGATTGCCCCCCCCTAGCTCTCCACTTCAAGGGGGCATGCCAGGAACACACAGCACACCCCCACCTCTCGGACCTGTTCCCTGTCCAGGCGACGGAGCGTTCCGCCTCCGCCGCCCACAGGTCCGCGTCACGGGGGCCGGAGATCGTCCCGGTGCCTACGACGCCCAGTGATACAGTATACCCTACAATTGTGTTGTTTTTATTCTAACCTATCTAAAATCTAACTATTATTTTGAGTGCAAAGGATTTATACTGGTACTGAATAACTGGGCGGTTCTGTATGACAATGTATGTGGTGTCCTTTGTTCTCTGCCTACGACTACGAGAAAAAGGCGTGATATTATGTATTGTATGAATGAATATGAATAACTCAAAAAAATACTGAACAGAATTTGGTGTAACTTTACAAGCAGCAGTATTTTAGCGTAACTAACTTCAATTTCATCGTAATTGTTCCATTCAGTTGCGCATTCCCCAACACGCCGAAGCTCCGCGCAGTCCGCGCGGCGGGCGGCGCCGCGGTGCCCGTGGTGCTGGCCGAGTGGGTGCTGCAGTGCAGCGCGCGGCGCCGCCGCCTGCCGTGGCAGTGGTTCGCCACCGAGAACAAGTACCGCCAGCCTGAACCTCCCGCGAGCAAGACAAAGCGACCCGCGAGAGAGAAAACACCTCCCAGAAAACAGGACTCTAGTACTGGTAGTTATTCATAAATATTTACTTACACGTTATGGACTTAATAAATAATTAATTAAATATTTTTGACCTAATGTGCCCTAACACGAACATACTACAAACATAGATTGTTTACAGCAAGTTCATTTTCACAAAAAAGTTTTAAGTAAAGGTAATCAAATTTATTACAAATTAAAAGGAATCAGCAAATGATTATCGTTGTATTTAAGACACGTTAATCGATATCTCAAATAATAATTAATTCAATATAACTTTTTTATAAAATATAATTTCTTTTCCACAGAATGTGACACAGACGATGAAATCGAGAAGGTACTACAAAAGCAAAAGGCGAAACAACTAGCAACTGATGCCAAACGCGCGAGTCCTCCGCGCGTCCCCCACACCACGGTGCTGGAGGAGGGTCCCGCCACGGACGAGGACGAGGCGGCCGACGTCGAAGTGCCGCAGTTCGGAGGAGCACTGCCTAACTTCTTCGATGGGTACACGTTCGCGATCGACGCGGATGATGAAGAGGTTGATACACTCGCTAGATACGTGAAGGCTTATGGAGGACTTGTAATGCAGGTCAGTGACTAGGCTTTAATCTTATGAATATAAATTCTTGTGGCTAGTCTTTTATATAACATTGTCCTACATCAAACTTCTTGATTTACTAGTTTTATATGTATAGTCGGATCCTCGTTCAAATCATTTAGCTATAATTTATTTTGTATATTTCAGTTGTCAGAGTTAGACGAGGACAGTACAGTAGACTACATCATACAGGCGCGCGCTACTGACACAAGCGCGGGTGCACTGCCCAGTGCCCGGCGCGTGACGGCGGCGTGGCTCGCTCGCTGCCACCGCGCCGGGGAACTACTGCCGCCTGACTGACCTGACACGCGGACCTCCAGTTGGGGGCTAATAAATCATTTTATTATCATCACTGTAGTTTGACTTGCAAAATAGCCTCTTTTTTTATTCAATTCACCAGTATCTAAGTCGCTTTCAAATTTTAATATTATAATTTATAATTATTTATTAGCTATCACTCTGAAAATGTAAATCACAACTAAACTTGAAGTGTAACCCTTTATTATTTTAAATAATACATAAGATCTTAAATAAAACCTCCAATTGGGATGTTAATCAAATATAATCATATTCACATGTAGTGTAGCGCGTGTGTGACGTGCTCCGGTGTGGTTCATCGCAGTGAGTGGTAGGGCGCGGCGTCGCTGCGCCCCAGCAGCTCTCACTGCGACGTGAGCAGCGTGAGCTTCTCGTTCAGCTGCAGTTGTGTCTTGATCAGCTGCGCCAGCGTCACCACCTGGAAGTGAGACAGATGCAAGTTGAATAATTAGTTCCCAACTATATGAGAAGTATTTTTCTGCATTATATGGAGAAAGAATTACCACACCATAGTAAAAAAGCCTGAAAATAGTTGAAATAATCAATTAATGCGCTTTGGGCTTTACATGTCAGGTAAGAATGAAATGGTAAAGTCAACCTGTTTAACATTCACATCGAACCTCGGAATTTTGTTACTGAATGCACACTAATTTCCAGTTCATACACAATAAGTTAACAAGACTTACCATAAGCAAGTCCTTAACACTGGAAGCGAAGGCATCAGCAAATGTATCAGCCGACAAGTTCGGCACAGAGTTGACCAGCTCCAACAGTTGTCGTCCAGCCTCGTTGTTGGGCTCTGTCCTCTCAGCCAGCACCTCCTCCACGTAGGCCAGCACCTGGTCCAGCAGGGATGACAGCTTGGATGCTGCTTCAGCCACCTGTGCTAGGTCGAGCATCGGCTGCACCTGTCGTGAGCGACCACCGCCACCCATGGTCTTCTGGCAGAGGTTAAGACCTACAATCTGAAATGAAAAAAAAAACACAGCTTTACTAATATGTTTTCAATAGTTTTTTTTTTATCTTCAATTTTTCGAGGCTTCAGTCACTCGAGGCGACTATGCCTATGACTATGCCTCATGGGGAAAGTCGAAAGAATTAAACTCTAATTTACTGCATCTCTCTCTTTGGTTTTCAATAGTTGAACTTATGTGTGTTACATTGTATGAAACATTTCCTGTTTTTGTATGCTTCATTTATTTATTTATTTCAGTAAACAAAAATTTATTACAATTTCCAACAATTGCAGCTGTAACATGGCCTCTACATTGTCTCCCAAAATACACAATAAGTCTTTTGATTATATTACTTATGGATTCATTGCAATATGGTTATTATATTTATATTTATATGATAGTTTAACAACCACTGCACATTTACCTCAGGCTCGTAGCAGGTGAGTGAGACATCGATGGGCGTGAACATACAGCCGAGCTTCCCGCGCGGGACGCCCAGCGCCACGCACACGTAGGCGCGCAGGCCCATGCGCGCGCCCTGCAGCGACGTGTCCAGCGTCACGTGCACGGGCTCGCGGCACTCGCGCGAGTAGTACTCGTGGATCACCGACGAGTGGTTCGTCACCTCGTTGCCTGTTGCCCACCAGCCTGGAATACACAGTTAAATGATCAGATTCTAAGTGCTTCAATGATTCCGGTGCTACTTTTTATATATATAAGTACATTATTTTAAAATACAAATCATAACAGCTTCGCAGTACTACAGCTAAGTAGGTTCCTTGTTTCATGAAATACGAGTTTACTAAATATATAATCTGTTAGTGTAACAGCCAAATGATGTTACAATAAAACAGAAAAATCAGAACAGGACATACTTGAAGAACTATCCTTTTAAATCTTACTGCTGTGTTTTATGCTAATTTTCATCCGAAGAATTCAAGCTTGATGGATTATTTAACTTTTTCTAACATAAACTAGTTTCAGCCTGCAGCATTATCTTTATGAAGTCTTGCCACAGTACAAGGTGTTGTTAATCCAAAGAATAAAATTTCCTGTGTGCTAATATTAATCTAATCATTGTCACACTATCAAATATCTTTGCAATATCAATAACTTTTACAGAAATAAGAGGGGTTCACTGGCATGCCAATTGTTACACAGTAGTCAACTTTCCTAGATATATATAGCAAATAGTACCAGTATCGTTATCAGTGATAAGCTCATTCATATAGGTATTTTAGTACACATCTAACACTGAAATAACAAAAAAATAAGAACCTTCATACTTAACAGACAACTTACCGACAATGTTTTCCGAGGCGTTGACGCGCCTGTTCAGCTCATACACGTCCATGGCGTAGTTGAGCTCGGCCTCCACCTGGTCGGCATGTTCCTTGTGCGGCACGCAGAAGCAGTTCGTCACTTCCACCACCCCCTTGTCGCTGGTGCCTTTGCATCATAACAACATACATAACCTCAAATTTTCCGCTTTTAATGCTTATCAACTTGCACAAATACCCTTGCAAAATACGAGTTACACTGTAATTCAGGCGGGAGACACCTAATCTTGCATCAAATGCTAGAAGCAGCACGGTAATATGTAATACAATGCAAAATCAATGAAAGCATGACGTCGCCAACAAGTCATCAGATTCCATCTAATTATGCAAATTTGTATCCAGTAAAGGTTGTGGTAATATTACTTACCCAATAAGGTACCGATAACTCTGTGAGAATCAGCATTTCGGCGCTCGTAAGCGTCTACAATTTGAAATAATACCACGGGGTGAATCTTGACACTTAAGTTAAGCGCCATGTTGGAAACAAGAAATGACAAATACTGCAATCACGTTCCAAGTCCGCCAAAATAAACATTTTGGTTGAGCCACACCTTTAGCATAAGGTCGTGTCGGTTGGTGCTGTTAGTACATAATACATAATTTCATAATAATTATTTCAGCATAATAAAATTATTAGCATTACTTTGATCTAAAAAAAAGGCCTCCATAGTATGAGTATTGATTTGAACACTCTATTGATACCTATACATAAAAAGGCCACACGGTCTAGCTGGGACTTCATGATCGTGCGTTGGTGGCGGTGTTTTGTTTTGTAGAGTGGCCGAGGAAAGCTATAAACGCCCTGCTATCATGTTAAATGTAAAAAAAATTTTGCTCAACAGTGTTCATTGATGTAAATCACAGAGCAAAATAATGTTCTTGGATAAAATAATACAACACATGCCATTTTAAAAAATATATTGGTAACTAATATAATTTGGGTCTTACAATATAAATAACAATAACTTATCAACAGAACAAACTAACATCTAGATTTACTGTAATGAGACATTACTATCAACAAAAAAATCACATGATATCTTTAATTGAGGGTCTAGAAAACAAACCCTTCATCAGTTTTCCTGTCTAACTGAAGGTATAGCCATTATTTTAATATCTTTCTAACATTACTATTTACAGTGTGCATTTTAACATTGGTTATTTGTTCTCAGGTGATGGTGTGGTGTGAATGCGGATGCCATGCATTTCTGCTATCTCACTCTTCAAGGAGTCAGTCACTAGTCGATGTTGCTTCACACGGTTCAAACCAATGAACTCCTTGGCCTCTACATTCACCTGAAAGAATTACATGTAAATAAGTAAACTTATATTATTGAGCTTAAACATTAACTACATAATATAAGGTACCTAAATTGAAGACATACAAAGAAAATCCACTTTATTTTGTTTCATGTATATAGAAATAAAAAGATAAAGAATGCTTGTCACTCTCTTGATAATATGTTATGCTTTTGTACAATTTTTTTATCAATGTCACCAAAAAGTCAAAAGTCAAAAGTCATTTATTCACAACAAAATAGAGTACATAATGGTGTTACTATATTATTATAAAAGTGCTATATCTATTTAACCTCGAAAAGGTATGTGAATTATTTTATAAAAGTGTCATAGAAATTACAATCAAAATTATTACAATTATTACGAATTAAAGTTATTATATTATCAATTAAAGTAAAGTCTCAGAATTCAAATAGTGTCTTAAAATTAAATAGTGTCTAATAAATACAAATTACAATAACAATGTCAAGAACTTAATGATTTACAACAATATATTGCTTGGCTTTTATACAGTTTTACACATACTTAATTTATTTTGCTTTGGAGCCATTCATTTATTGAGTATATATTTCTTTCCAATAATATTTTTTTAAGTTTGCGTTTAAATAGCGATATAGGTAGTTCTTGAATGTGAGAGGGTAACTTATTGAACACTTTAATACACATTGCGTAACAGTTCTTTTGTATAAGGGTTGTTCGTGGGGTAAATTCTAGAACTAGCCGTTGTCCATTTCTAGTATTTCTAGGATATAAATCTTTAGCTTTTGTAAATAGGTTTATATTATTTTTAACAAAGTTGCAGATTTCAAATATGTACATGCCTGGTAGAGTCAACACTTTTAACTCTTTAAAGTACGGCTTACAGGATTCCCAGGAGGGAATTCCAATCATTGCTCTGATACATCTTTTTTGTGCCAAAAACGCTCTAACGGCATCAGTTGAGTTGCCCCATAATATCAAACCGTATGTTAAGGTGGAACTAACATAACCGTAGTATGCTGTTAGTACTGTCTGTCGTGTCGATGTTAATCTGAGCCTATTTAAGACAAATACAAAACTATTGACCTTTTTACATACACCCTCAATATGTTTCCGCCAGTCACAGTATTTATCCAGTGTTAGTCCTAGAAATTTTGTATCAGATGTTTCATTTATTTTTGTGCCATTATATGCAATATGTCTTTGAACTATCTGTGATCCATGAGTTTGAAATTGTATATAGTTTGTTTTACCTATATTGGCCTGTAAGTTATTACTCTCTAACCATTGTATAACTTTACCTACTGTCGTATTTATTTCATTGTCATAGTTAAGAAGATTGTTGTATGTCAAAATAATAGATATGTCATCAGCGAATAGAATGCAATTATAAGATGTAATGTCAGGTAAATCATTAATGTAAATTAAGAAATACAGTGGCCCAAGAACGCTTCCTTGAGGAACTCCATACGAATTAATTAAATAGTTAGACCGTTCTTGTCGTATGGAAGAATCTGCTCCCATACAAGTAATTTCCACACACTGTTTTCGGTTTTGCAGATAGCTTTTCGTCCATTCCAGAGCTGGACCTCTTATACCGTAATTACTTAGTTTTTCTAATAGGATTTTATGCGAAACGAAGTCAAATGCTTTTGACATGTCAAAAAAGATAACTGTGGTCGGTTTTTTTTTATCAAGATTTTGAATGACATTATTCATTAAATTAAATGCTGCAAGAGTCGTGGATTTTCCTTTTTGGAATCCATTCTGTTCGCTTTTTAGTATTTTAAACTTGTCCAAATATGCGACTAGTCTTTTTTGCATGGCCTTTTCAAACACCTTTGAGAATATAGGTATCAACGTTATTGGCCTGTAGTTTGATATTTTGGTTTTATCTCCTTTTTTAAATAGTGGCTTGACTACAGACTTTTTCAGAGACTCTGGGAAGGTACCTTCTTCAAAAGATAAATTAATTAAATATGTTAAATGAGGCACCAAGAGGTTAACGCATTTCTTAATAATATTAGTAGCAATGTCATCGTAACCCACAGAATTTGTATTATTGAGAGATATAATAATGTCTCTGACTTCTTGCTGACTAAAGGGGATTAAAAACATACTGCTAGAGGTATGATTGTTGTTAGTGTTGTGTAAGTTGGTCTTATTGCCATTGGCCAGTTCTACAAAATATTGGTTAAAATGACATGCTATTTTATAGGGGTCATGTATGAGATTATTGTCTTCTTGTATTTCTTTTATATAGTCTCGGTTAAAATTGTTTTCCAAATCGTCATTAATAACTTTCCAGGCAGCTCTGCAAATATTTTTAGAGTTACCAATAAATCTAGCATTGAAGACTTTTTGAGAAGTATGCATACAACGTCGTAATAATTTTGTATAATTTTGATACCTAGTTTTGTTCTGCATTGTTCGATTTTTGTAGTAGTTGAACCGTAGATCTCTTTTCGTTTTGCAACTCTGTCGTAATCCCTTAGTTATCCATTTCAGTTCGCGACATTTTACAGCTCGCATCTTTTTAATTCTTGGAAAACAAAGGTTATAAAACAAACAAAAGTCTTCATAAAACCAGGTGAAAGCCGTGTTTAGAGATTTTGTATTGTACATACTATCAAAACTTAGACTACGAAGACAGTCTTGGAATTTACTTAAATTCTCTTGCAAGTAGTCTCGATTAAATGTAGAATATTTAGTTGGTCGAAATAAGTTTTTTGTTAGTTGAAAGCACAGCATCTGGGCGGTGTCATGATCAGATAACCCGAGTTTAAGTACTTGGCTCGTAGAGTTTTTGATGTTGCTGAATATGTGGTCAATACATGAATTTAATCTTGTTGGTTCATTAATGTGTAATTTTAAATTGTAACTATGTAATATGTCATGTAGGTCTTGTACTAGTTTATTATTTTTAAAAGTATTGATATTAATGTCACCAACTACAATAATTTTGTATTTATAGAATGTCCGTTCAAATATAAGTTTATGTAGTAATGTTTCAAGATATTGCAAGAAAAGATCAGATTTTGAGGTTGGCGTACGATAAACGCATGTTACAATTAACTTTATATCAAGTACTTCTATGCCACAGCACTCAAAAACATTGGCACGTGCAAAGTTTTTGATAATTCCGAGATCCTTATACCTAATACCTTTTTGAATATAAATACTACTGCCGCCTCTACCTTTTTCTCTACAGAAGGTCGAAGCTAGTTCATAGCCAGCCACCTGCAAATGAATGTCACCTGAACATCAGGATATCAGTATAATATATAATGCAGTGGTCTACTGGCCCGTGAGACTAACTCCAACTTAAAGGCATATAATGCAGGGTGGAGAGATGGAGGTGCTAATTGAATAACTCTTCTAGATACCTCAAACATAGCGCCACAACCTCCAGAGATGTCTGAAACGCTGATGTAAGTGATGCCTGGCAGCGAGCGCTTCAGAGCCTCCGAAAGTTGTTCCTCTTTCGTCACACTGTTCCGCTCGAACGCCGAACTGCCTGGTGACGAACCACCGGCACTACTAGCCACAGCCGCGCGAGACTACAAACACAATTTACATTCTTTATTTGGACACAAACAATACAAATCAATCGAGTATAGCGACAGCACCAAGAAAACAGAATATCTTAAAGACCAAGTTCATCTCTTACCAGGTGATTCCGCACAGGCTCAAATATTCTCACTAAGTTACGAAACATTTTTGTTTACTATTTTGATAGAATACTTTAAAAACAAAAAGAACTTTACGAGTAACTTAATACGTCATTCTAAGAACGAAGATTTAAATTGTATTTAGATGATTTTTGGTTAATTTTATATGAAAAAGACCTCAATGGTCCAATCGCAATTCAAAAAATAACCTAAAATAAAAATAAATGAATTGCGTTCCATCACTTAAATGCGGTAAAGACGACACATTTCCTACATCTCAACCTGTCACTTAGTAAACTGTATTAAAAGGCTGGAATTCAAAATGGATTACTTTCAGTTTAAAAGTTTCTTCTGTCTTAAACGTCAAATACAGTTTGACAATTGACATACCAGTCTGTTGTTAAGTCAAAAACACGTGTTGATTCATTAGGTTTGTGAAAAATATGCAATTTATTGTAAGTTAAAATGCCTCCTTTTAGAAACGGACTGCTTAAACGAAAAGCTGACTCCAAAGAGCCCAAACAGGGTACTTCAGATAATGTATCAGATGATGTAAGTATTGTTTTAGTGATCACGAATCGGCCGGTAAACATACAGCATGTGTACCTTTTGAAAACCCGCAAATAAATCCATGCTTTTACCCCCCGTAATAGTTTAAACAGAATTCCTGGGTTTTAAATCGTTAATGTCTACATTAATGAGTATTTAAACAATTCAATGTCCATAAATAGTATTCTGTTCTGAATGCTGTGCGTTATCAACAAATTACATACAAATGAACTTGAAATGTTAATTTCAGTCACAAGAATCAGACAATGAGGAGTTGATCAATGGTCAACTGGATGATGAAGCAGATGACACAGACTCAGAACATGAAGAGGAAGCTGCTTCAGACCATGAACAAGATGTAATATATTTAATTATTTCAAAAATATTACTCCTCCAATTTTTTATGTTGACCTAGTTGAATTCTTTCTGATGATTGATTTGGTTTTTGTAGGGAGTGTTATTTAATGATGATGCTGACTCCACCCTAGGGGAGGATGAACAAGTAGATGGTGCTTCAGATGAATCTTCAGTAAGTATTCTTTTATTAAATTTATGTGTCTGCAATACTTTTAAGCTGCTATTTTACCAAACATTAAACATAGCTATGAACAAGCTACTATTTACTGTGCTATTAACATATTTTTATACTTTTCTTTATGAAATCAAATAAATTAACACATTCTTTAACAGGAATTAACAGATTCAGAAGCTGATGATGAATCAGAAGGAGAAGAAGACAGTGAAGAAGGGTCTGAAAACAGTGACGATGATGCAGAGAATAGTGTGGACAGTGGAGCCGAGTCAGGGCCCACGCAGACACTGTCAGGGGCCAGTGACAGTGATACTGAGAAGAAGAAAACTAAGCAGAAGCAGAAGGTGAAGGTGAAGAAGGACAAAGGCAAGAAGACTACAACAGACAGTATTGATAAGTTGGCTGACACTATACAGAAGGCTAGTGTGCGCCAGTTACAGCCCGTAGAACAAAGAGGTGAGACTCAATTCATATAATATTAAGACTAAATGATAATCTTGTTAAAATTGTTCACCATGGGATATCAGGTACTTCTCAAGAGGAGCTGACTTAATTAAAGTTTTATTCATTGTTTACTACTTGTGTTAGCAGGTTATTACTTTTGTAATCATTGTGAATCTGAAACCCAGGGCTCTGAACTGAGAGTAGCTTTATGATAGAGATTTCATTTGCCATGCCTGGGTGTGCATAATGTTATTTGTAAAAATACATGTTGGTTTTGTTCTTCTGTTAGATGAGTACGAGTCCGGAGACACGTCAGACGAAGAGGACCGTCGCAACACAGTCGGCGACGTGCCCATGTGGTGGTACAACGAGTATCCACACGTTGGCTACGACCTCGACGGCAAGCGCATCATCAAGCCGCCGCAGAGAGACCAGATTGATGAGTTCCTCAAGTCAGTAACAAAAATGAAAACTTGAATTTAAATAAAACTTGATTTTAGCCTTGATCCTGAACAACTAAGAAATCAAGATAACTATTGACTATCTCTATGTGTTTTCCCATATTATGTACTGACTCCGAGCTTCATAAAATCTAATTATTTACTGCAATCCGACATTCTGTGGCTTCATACTGAATTTAGTAAAATATGTCTGCTTTAAATTAATGAAATATGTATAACCACACAATAGTATTAGATGTCATCTTTTAACTGTTACCGGAACCCTCTTATTTTGCAGAAAATGTGAAGACCCAGAATTCTGGCGAACAGTACGCGACCCGAGCACCGGACAAGACGTGGTGCTGAGCAAACAAGATCTTGAACTGATACACAGACTGAGAGAGGGTCACGTGCCCGACCCTACACATGATGAATATCAAGTATGTGCAACTGTTATTCCGCCTATTGAGATTAGTATTCATATAATTTTAATAGAGATTTTTTAACTTTGTGTCATCAATCAAACAGCAATGACGCAGTCTTCCTAATAAGTAACTGTTTTTGTAGTCAATTTTATTTAAATTATTTCTATTATTTACCAGCCGTGGGTGGAATGGTTCAGTAGAGAAGTCCTGCAGACGCCACTGCGCGCGTTCCCGGACCACAAGCGTTCGTTCCTGCCGTCGCGCTCTGAACAACAACAGATAGGACGCATCGTGCACGCGCTCAAGATGGGCTGGACCAAGACTAGGAAACAGCTCGCTGAAGAGAGGAGGAAAAAGAGGGTGAGCAGATTCAGTTGTGGTTAATAACCATTTTAGTTTTACTTCAGAAAACAATGATGATGACCTTTCAATGTTGTCAATGCAATTTTAACATTGAGTTTTTATTTATACGACAGTATTGTAAAACGATTTGTATGATATTGTAGGAGAAGAACTTCTACAACCTGTGGGGATCGACAAGCGCGGAGGAGGAGCAGCGCCTCCGCGGCATCCACAAGCACATCCCCGCGCCGCGCCGCCCCCTGCCCTCGCACGCCGAGAGCTACAACCCGCCTCCTGAGTACTTGCTCGACTCTAAAGAGGTACACTATACATTGCTCCTCACACTGACATCCACAAGCACATCTTCCAATAACATTATTGCCTGCACGCTTGGCGCATCGCGGTTAACGTGGTCACCTCGCCGCAATAACCGTAGGGCCGCGTGTGTCGGGTTTGAGCCCACCCGGGAAAAATATTAAGTTACCACTATACAAAGCTTTACCTAGTTGGGAATCAAATGATGTAATGTGAGTTGTCTAACGATTATATTTATGTTGTAGTTGAAAGAGTGGAACAAGTTGTCGGAGACGCCGTGGAAGCGCAAGTACACGTTCCTGCCCACGCAGTTCTCGAGCCTGCGCGCCGTGCCCGCCTACGAGCGGTTCATCCGCGAGCGCTTCCTGCGCTGCCTCGACCTGTACCTCGCGCCCAGAGCCATCAAGATGAGGGTAGAGTTTCAAAATATTCTATTACACAACTTTATCTATGACGTTGATAGACTTTCATTACAGGTGCTCAGGCTGCTCATAGCAAGATAAAAGTGGTAGCAAAAATTCTCTTCAAACTTTAACTGTTCTATATTTCTTATACTTCGTACAAAGCATCTGAAATTAACAATTTTTTTTTTTGTTAACTACATAATAATTAATTTACTTGCTGTATGTTGTAGTTGACGATAACCCCGGAGGACCTGGTGCCGAAGCTGCCGTCGCCCCGCGACCTGCAGCCGTTCCCCACCACGGAGTCGCTGGTGATGCGCGGACACAGCGGCCTCGTGCGCAGCGTGGACTTCGACCCCGCCGGACAGTACGTCGTGTCCGGGGGAGATGACTCCACCGTTAGAGGTAACTACAATTTACTTAAATGCAAGATCTATTGAGTGTTTTTATTCCAACTAAAAAATCATTTGAATTTTTTTTAATTAAATTTCTAATCCTTAAACTGACAGACTTAGTACAAAATATAAGGCAAAGCAGAATTTATTTGGAATTCGCATATAAACACTTTTCTACATAATATATTATCTTGTCTCAAATTATACCAATTATTTATACTTGACAAAAATAAGTCAGACAACCAGTAGATGTTTTGCAAACAGCTGTACCAATAGAAATATTGACCTGTGTGTGTAGTATGGGAGACGAGCACGGGTCGTTGTCTCCGTACAATAACTCTGCCGGAGCCGGTGACGCGCGTGGCGTGGATCCCGGTGGCCGGGCTCAGCCTCGTGGCGGCCGCGCTCGGCAACCGCCTGCTGCTGATCAACCCGGGAGATGACGTGGGAGCACACCGTGTCGCCAAGCGCACCGATGAGCTGCTGGAGGAACCGCCGCCGAAACATGATGTACAAGGTGAGATGTTAACACTTGATAATTAAGAATGTGTATAATGTAGGTAAATGGTTTCCGTATGTCTTCAATTTGTGTATATAAAACAAATGCTTTTTTAATCAAATTCGCAGTAATTATGTTAACTAGACAATGATGAATGAATTAAGACCAGTTATTTTATTGAAACATATATTGTAGTGTTGTCTATAGTTGTTATAACAATGTGTTGTGTGTATCAGTGGACGAGCGCACGTCATCAGCGGTGGAGTGGCAGCGCGTGACGCCGGAGGAGTGGGCGCGCGGCATCAGGATCGCCGTGTCGCACTTCAAGCCCGTCACGCACGTGCGTATCTCTCTGTACTGTACGTAGCCGGGGCTGTGAGCCAGGTGTTGACTGTGTCCGTGCTGCAGGTGGCGTGGCACGCGCGCGGCGACTACGTGTGCGTGACGCTGCGGGACGGGGCGTCGCGCGCCGTGGTGGTGCACCAGGTGTCGCGGCGCCGCTCGCAGCTGCCCTTCACCAAGGCCAAGGGGCTGGTGCAGTGCGCGCTCTTCCACCCCACACGACCGCTGCTCTTTGTGGCCGTGAGTACCTCATTCTACTCTAACATTATAACATTTGCATTGTAAAAGCTAGTCTACACTCCCTATAATACCGAATAACACAACCGAAAGCTAACATTCATAGTCAAAAAAACTTCAATGAACGTGATCCTTATGCAGTTGTCTAAAATATTGTGCCACCCTACAATCAATACAAGCTATAGTGTAATGGTAAAGTATTTTTGCAAGCAAAGGAGATAATTGAGAGACCAATAAATAATTGTTTAAATAATAAATGTTGACAGACTCAGCGCGTGGTGCGTGTGTACGACCTGGTGAAGCAGGAGCTGGTGCGCAAGCTGCTGACGGGCGCGCAGTGGATCAGTCACATGGCCGTGCACCCCGCCGGAGACAACCTGCTCGTCTCTTCGTATGATAGGAAGTGTATATGGTATGTAGAACATAATAATATGATCATTACTAGTTTGTTCCATTGTATACATTATGATAAATTGGCTCTACATATTATATATTGTATGTTATAACGGCAATTTCAAAGCTATTTACAAATGCCTTGAGGCAACTTGAAACTA
This sequence comes from Anticarsia gemmatalis, assembly GCF_050436995.1. NCBI lineage: Eukaryota > Metazoa > Arthropoda > Insecta > Lepidoptera > Erebidae > Anticarsia > Anticarsia gemmatalis. The sequence goes on along the minus strand of NC_134756.1, from coordinate 161,746 downwards.
GGTTGACCGTTGTCTGCTAATTACACCAATCAATGGCTGGTTCTACATCTTCAATGCAACTAAAAAAATTACATTAATCTAATACAATACATGTCAGCTCCGACTCTAAAATTTTAGTAACTCGAATTAATATCTTGTGATACATAAACATTTTTTTTAAAGAATAAAATATTCATTTTTATTCTTATGAATATTAAGAACAAGGGTTATTAAAATGGGCTATTAGAGAACATCATCAAGATCAAATATATATGTAAATTGTGCTTGTGCAGGTTCGACCTGGAGCTGTCGTCGAAGCCGTACCAGACGCTCCGGCTGCACGGCGGCGCGGTGCGCGCGGTGTCGTTCCACCGCCGCTACCCGCTGTTCGCGTCCGCCGGCGACGACGACAACATCATCGTGTCGCACGGCATGGTCTACAAGTACGTCGCAACACACTTTATACTCTATCTATTGTACCAATCCTTCAAAAACCCGTATTGTTTGCCGGTGCTACACTACCAAACCTATTTGCTTATCTTACCTTTATCCTGTCATTCCTGCAGGTTTTCCTGTGAATATTAATCAATATTTTGTTTCAGTGATTTACTTCAGAACCCTCTACTGGTGCCGCTGAAGCAGCTCCGTGCGGGAGGTCGCGCCGAGGAGCTGTGCGTTCTGGACGTACGCTTCCACCCTACGCAGCCGTGGCTGCTCGCCGCCGGCGCGGACTCCACGTTACGATTGTACACATAAAATAAATATAAATAAACGTTACTTATAAGACTATACCACTTATTTTCTTTTAAAAATTATTTTTTTTGTAATGAACTTCCTAAATACACTGCATGAATCTGATAATCATGTACCTAATGCAGAACGTATTAAAAAATACCTGAGTTATAATGCAATGAAATATAATGATTCATAAAAACAACGTCTTTACCCAAGGGGGTGGAGTACACAGAGGTAATATTAACACAAATCTTACAAAAGTCGCAAAAGTGAGACGAGAACAAGATATCTAATTATCTACTCAGTCCTCATAACTCATAATATTTATTCGTATTTTGGCGGGAGACATGGCCACTTCAGTATTGCCACGACTAAAATACTGACAAATATTGTGACTTCCTTCGGGCCTTCATACATAGTAAAAGACTCATAAAAATATTGTTACAAAATTGTTTATAAATGGTTTTAAAACACATTTATGATAACTAGGAAAGTAGTAGAAGATTGACTTATTGGTTATTATCACATATTTATATCAATGGTGTTTTTATATAAGGCAACATTCACATAAACAAACGATGCAAAAACAACGAACAAAACGCAGCAAAGCAGAATATTTTGAAGGCAGACAGAAAACGCAAACGCCAAACTCGCACAATGCGAGCGAGTCGAGCGTACAACTGACGAAACTTGAATTCCGTAAAAATATCCGCACGAACTAACTGAATAACTTTGTTTTTCCGTGACCTTTTGCTGATATAAATTATTTTTGTCGCACAATTTGACTGTGATTCCTGAGTGGTGCATTAAGATGTAAATAAATTATGCCGTGAACACCGAGTCGTTACTCTGTCGGTGAACGTTATTTTTGTTTCGTTAGATCGTTGATGCCGGACGTAATCAAATACGGCTTTTCGAGTGTTTAATTTGAACTAGATTTTTGTGGTTTAATAATTTGACGAGCGAGTTATTATTGCGATAATATTATAGCGAGCGTGTCGTGTATTGTTATGTTGTCGCGAAAGAGTGCGTGATTCACGAGGAGCCGGGGAGCAAGAGCGGCACGATGTCTGGTGCAGCGACGCCAACGGCGGTGGAGGCGCCGCCGCTGGACGACCGCGATGTGGAGCCGCGCACGCCCATGAAGCGCCTGGGCTCCACCAGGAAGCTGGCCGCGTTCAACAGTGAGTATGCACTTGATCAAGCCTTGGCCTACCTCAAGCAACAAAGCTTTTTGTAAAGCTCTTAGCTACATTTCATCAATGTACTACTAAATAGATAAGAATAAGAAATCACTGCTATCAGCACATCCTACTCACCTTATTTCTCTAACAAAGAATTATTATATTCTGTATATACACTAAGGTCCTACATGGACTCTGAGCTTATTCTACAAAAGTAATGAATCACTTTAAATTGATCTAAAAACAGAACAACAAAACAAAGAAACATGTTTATCTTTCTTACATAGAACATAGATATAATTTGAATTAAATTGTATGAAGTACAATTTTTCTAACAAAGGATTTATATGGTAAGCACAAGCTACATAAAAGCTTTGTCAATCAACAAGTCTTTCCAGTAGCTTTCTCACATCAGTAGTAGATGCCTAGTTAAAGCTCTGATAAATACCACATGGGTGTAGCATAAACAAAACACTTTCCTCCATGAAGGTCAAGTGAAAGGGTGTCTGGTGGGGCTGCACTCTGCACACTGCCACTGACATGCAGCAGACAAAACAAAAAGGAACATTATTGCATACTTGCTATTACTTGTATAATCAACTTTCCCTTGAAACAAGATGAAGGGATAACTGCATAGAGTTTCAAGTTTAAAATGAATTGATACCAAGAAAATGATGTACATTTTAAAAATATATACTTGATTGCTCCCCAGTTTCTGAGGCACATTTAGCAATAGTTTATCTATTCAATAGCATTTAAACTCATAAAAAAACCCTATTGAATAGATAAACTACCGCTAAATGTACTCAGAAAAGGGCATTAGAGATAAAACAATACCAGTATTTTTGTTTGTTAATGCCAGTAACTAATGTGTGTTATCTGGAAATAAAACTGATAATAATGTTACAACTATTTTCCCTATGCACACTATTTTTAGCATTAAACAACAACAAGGTACCTATAAGGTATGTATAACATATCTAGTTAGAGAAGTCCGTTTAATGAATTATTTATGGCATAGTTCAAAGTGTATGAGTTGTAGACACTACGGCTAGACATTGTTTACTGTTCAATTTGTATTGTTTTCCTTAATCAGGTAATGTAACAATATATTATGTACTGGGTATTCTATAATATCATGTATTATTATTACAACTTTATTTATAAAATACCTCATTTGTTTTAACATTTTCCACTTTCTAAAATGTTTTATTATGTGATATAAGATGCCTTTTCCCAGCAGTTCTACATTCAATGTCTTGAAAAAATCCACCAGCTTTATTACTAGGTAGCTGGTAGCTAAGTTGAAATACTGCTAATTGTCCTTATATTTAATTGAAGGAACAAAACAATAAAAAATACATTTTGTGTGATGTCAGTGTTCTTTATGTGGCCACATAAAGAACAATAAATAAATGAAAATTAATGTATTTCAAGAATTTCTCTATGAATAAAACAATAGTCACTATTATTATGATTGTTGCAGCATATTGATGCATTAACAATAAAATAATATGGGTCGGGAATTTACGTTCATGTTGTATAATATTACATTATAATAGATCAATACAGGAATAGATGAAATGTACTTGGAATAATTCTCTAAGGTACCTTACTTACCTGTGTGTCATTAGTTAAATACTACTTTCTGTGCTCAGTTGCAAACTTTCATCCCAGGTCTTCAACTACCCCCCATGCCTAATTTCATAAAAATCAGTGTAAGCAGTAAAGCTGTTGAAGTTATATACTCATTCAAAATTTAGCCAGGTGATACAGAGCATTAATAAAAAAACGAAACCCAACAAAGAATACATTTGAATGACTGATAGAAGAACAAACTCACACCAAAACAAAGAGCAACACTGGTTTTAAAATGCAGTATTCCCTTCCCTAGCATCGTAAACATAGGGCAAGCCCACACAAACCGCCGGCCCTGGAGTGTACATTACCTGTAGATAATAGAAATATATTTGTCCCGCGGGTGTCGAACTCGCGCCCCCAACACGGAACAAGGAAGATCCTAGTACGCGCTATGTTTTTGTGGCTCACATTAATACTTAACGCAAATAAAAACCTACTTTTGATAATGCTCTTTTATTGTTCTCCAATGGAGTGGTTGGAGCCTAACGATAAACTAGCTATTACCGTTTTTGAGATACAGCCTGGAGACAGACGCACTGACGAACGGACAGACAGCAAAGGCTTAGTAATAGGGTTCCGTTTTTACCTTTTAAGTACAGAATCCTAAAAAAGAAACCGTCTGTCGTCGTAAGGATAAGACGGTTTTAGAATTAAGATACGTGAAAATTGATCAGAGGTAGGTATTTCTTCCAAAAGGCAAAATTTCTCATCTAAAAGTAAGCATGTGATTATTCATCACATACTAATCGAACCGGAAACCGAGTGTTTTGCAGGAATGAGGATAAAACTACCACCGTTTTCGACGTCGCGCATTTTGATTACATGGAATATTCAAGGTTCATCACTTCGGAAGACTTTAGACCGGTGGGTGACCGTTTAAAACGCTCGCCACGTACCGCGCGCAAATGTCCTAGCTGTCAACATGAACAGCTGGCGATGTAGGAAGTAATCCTTGAGTGACTTGATTACTTGTCTGTCTTGTTACCTGTACCCTTATATGTTTTGCACTTAATTATTCATCCACGCCTCTTTAGACTAGATGCTGGTCTTAATCTGCGTCTTATAGTGTATAATATGAAATATAAAAACCAATACGGGTAGAGTTATCGAACACCTTGCCAATACATTTAGACAGGTGTGCGCCAACCTGTTTTGTGTATCCCAAAAGTGCCAGGTGCTTTTTATGAGCAATGTTGAACTGTGTGAGCATACTGAATACTCCTAAATGTATAAGTTGTCGCGTAAATTGTCTCGAAAGGTCTCGGGAATCAACTGGTCGGTGCAGTAATTGGCACAAATGCTACTTCGAACCGGTCGCAACATGACAATATGTTCAGTTTGCAACGCTTAGATCATTGCACCAATTTTAAAATGGTTGCGATGATTGCATACAATAACATAACACGATGTAATTGTAGATAACAAGACGTCTGATGCGATTGATGAGCCAATGTAACCGGCGGAGAGTCCACTCACTGGCGCAGGGTCACGGACACCAGCCTACGTGGCTGCCTCGGTAGGGGACTCGATGTACTGTGTGTTGTGTACCCGTGTACTACACACATGAGACAGAAGCTCGCACTCGCCCTTTCTGTGTTATTTGCGAACATACATTCATTACAGTATACGATTTTCTCAATGGTATTTTGTTTTTTCTCCAAAATATGTAACGTGTTTTCCACAACACGTGTATTTATTTATGGTATCCGTAGATATTTCCGATATACACAAAAACAGCGAAGCGGTATAGATTTAGCTCGATATACGCGGTTGAATGATATTCCGCAGCTGAATTTGTGTTTGGGCAATCGTTTCTACGTCAAACTAACTCTGCGGCTCGCTCCCTCACCGCACGCAAAAATTATATAAGTTTATCTGAGCTCAACATTGATTAGGGAATATTCCAATTACGCTTTCACCGTATCTATTATATTAGTTATTGGCATATTACCGTTGGCTGGGATGTGAGTCCATGTGAGTGAGTGTACGCGAGGCGCGCTGAGGGACACAGCCATTGTCTCGGGAGGCAACTTTATATTTCCGTCGTGAGCAGCGTTTCCCCCGCAGTTCGGTGGCGGTTGGTGTACTTACATGATGTAATACGCCACATTAGCGATGTTTTACCGTGACGCGAGCTCGCCTCATTGACCACTTCCTTCGGCCGCAGCCGACACCCACGCTCATATACTTATATTCCCTACACCTTCCCGCCTTGTTTACTGAACGGGGTTACAAGCAGCTCCAGATTTGAACGCAACTGTAGCTTTCCTATCGCAGTGACGCACGACGGAGCTTTGTGTGCTCTTTATCTTCAGTTTCGGTTCGGTGGCGAGTGGCCGCCGCCGCTAGTGTATCGATATGTAACCCCACAAGTGCAGCGCTATCAATGAATCTCGACTGGCTTCACACACAAATTCGTTCGTGTGGTGTCAAAGGTCTTTGTCTCTGCAGCCACATATAAAGAGCTAACTTCCGGCTGGTTGCGCGTATCTGAGGTCGTTAAACTTTTTAACTGTTATTTGTTCTACGGCTACGCACAATCAATGTCATAATAGAATAATTGCTACAAGTTATTGTGAGCGGCGACTAGCTACATAAATATGCAGTAAGTAGTGTTAGCGCATGGCGCATGTCGTCGGTGCTCAGTACGTGCCGTGGACATGTTGCACGACTTAGTACCGGAGACATGTAATTATATCGGTGACGCATTCGGTTTAAAAATTGCACTGCGCACATGTAATTACTTTACCTATATTATACTTGTGGAAAATTTATTATTCATTAAACCAGGTGCGGCCGCGTGCCACTGGGACTGTGGGACACCACCGCTCCCTTTCTTATATCGATATACATACAGTTAGTAATAGCTGCGGCCTATACAATTAATTATGAGCAGTAGTTTATTGTAAGCAAATATTTGAACTGGCGGTGGAGCCGGTACAGGATAAAATCAACGGTATAATGCCGGTAGAGCGTTTATCCGTCGTGTCAATGTACCTAACCACGTTTCATACATAGTTATACTCCTGCGACCTACTTAGCGGTTTGTTTGTTAATCAGTTTCCTTTACTAACTATAGCACGGTCCCTGTATGTAATCGCAAAAGCCTTTTAATAAGTAGTAGAGTAGTAAGTACTAAGTAGTAATCCCGAGGTAATCGCAGCGCGCTGAGTGCGCACGTAACGTTAATCTGCGTAGAGTCGGTGCCTAATTAACTGCTCGGTTTGCCGTAACACGACGCGGACGTTTCCATTTCTGATTACAGCCCTTATTCAAGAGAAGCGGACAAAGCTGGCGTCTGTGCTAGTCTGTAGCTCGATCGATCTTGATTACAACAATATTGGCAATAAGCTCGTGCGTAATAACGCCGCCTAATCACTGTAATAACAACGATATCGTAAACTAAGCTCGTTGCTAATGCTTCTCAGAGTAAATTATGTTGCCCAAAATATTTCACAATGTTTATACCGCTTTCAGAGTTATTATAACTTTTCGTTCATAGCCCTCTGACTCGGCGCGATGACGTACACTTCTGATGCGTGGAAGATTTAAAAATTGACGTCTTGGAGTATGAGAGTGCTCTTATAATATGAAAGGATAGATTTGATACAATTGATCATTAATTGTAATGTAGGAAAACACTCTCGAAAGATAACGTCAGTTGAAGTGGTAAATAAAGCAGTAACATTATAGCGCACATAGAGCAGTAAGTGGCGTATCAGTGGTGAAGTGACAAGGAGCTGGCACTCGGGCGAGAGCGTCGCCGCGTCGCTCAGTGTACCGCGCTAGTGATAGTGATACATGTGGTGTGTGTGTACACTGTAGGCAGTGATAGGGACCATAAACCGACCACATGTGGCGCGCAACTGCTCACATTATTACTGATTTCCAACTGAAAAATACTTCCTACAGACGACTCTTAGAGAAATTACAGCGATGATTAAAGGCAAGCACGTTGTTTAATTATATTTAATTTCTCCTAGTATTAGTTTTATTTTAAAGTAGGAATGTAGAGATGTTTGGATGGATTACCTGCTAAAACTAAAGCGCAATGCTTTAGTTTTAGCAGGTAAAATGTTTTCCTACAGGTGTTAATAAACAGAAGAATTGTAGTCATAAAGTATGGCATTTATCCTAAAACATATTACTAATTTATCTAAAAGAGTTCTCCTTTACTTCATCATTTAAACTGATAATAAGGGCCAGGACAACGTTACTTATGTTCACGTCGACGATCTTCTAATATAATGATGTTGTACCTCATTTCATTCCAAGTAAGACTAATCTGTGTAGTAATCAGCAGTGATAATATATTGTGCGTATTCGGAGGCAGCTAATCACTCCGCTGTCCAATGTTGTAAACCACTGATAAGGTTTCAACTTCATTTGCTTTCTGCTCGGAAACCTGTTTCAGGAGTACAGTCGTGATTAATTCACTGTTGTTCAACAAACTTTGATTTTCTTTTAAATTACTTTTTCCGTGTTTATTCGTGTGTCTGTTTTTATTTGTAACTAGCTGACCCGCGCAACTTCTCTTGCGTCACACAAAAAAAGAAGAAATCAAAATTTTCCCCGTTTTTGTAGCATTTTTTACTCGTACTCTGCTCCTATTGGTCGTAGCGTAATGATATACAGCCTATAGCCTTCCTCGATAAATGGGCTATCTAACACTGAAATAAATTTTCAAATCGGACCAGTAGTTCCTGCGATTAGCGCGTTCAAACAAACAAACAAACAATCAAACAAACAAACAAACTCTTCAGCTTTATAATATTAGTATAGATATTAGTATAGATGTCTGATGAGGTTGGAAGCTGCTTAGAGAATGCAATGGCGAGTAGGAGGAAGCTTCAATAGTGAGTTAGCTAAAGCTTGGAGGACTGACTGACCTTATAGATTTTCATGTACAGAGCATGAAAATTATACCATTTTTGTATTCATCATTGTCAAAACGGTTAAGGTTGTATATTTGCAACTCCAACATCTTTAATAAAATGTCCAAAATGTTTAAAAAGGTCAAGAAGCTCAAGTGAATTGATGACACCGCACATACATAGGTAGTTGCTCACTACATTTATTATTGCTCGACCATGTTACTTACATGGTGCGCTTTCGTGCCCAGTTTGAAGGCAACCTTGTGAAATTGATTACCCGATTGTTAGCAATAATTTAAGTTCTTTATGTATACCGCCATTAGTCTTGATATTGTGTGCTGTACATTAGCATGCTAATTAAGCTCGTTCTAATGAATCGATAATAAGTAGCGCCATAACGCGCGGACACTCCATACAATGCAGCATAATGTGCGCGCGTCACACTCTTACATTTAAATAATCACTCGCGGTATTGTCTTTACAAGGAAGCACAACTACTGAAATGCTAAACTCGTATACAATTGTCTGATTAATAGTAGCCACTTCCTTGGAAATGTTATTTGAAAAAGAACTGGACGTGAGCGCCGGCAATAATGTGGCAATCATGTATTCGATCGTGTTCGCTATTAGCGTGTATAAGTCGTCGAATTACTGAATATTATAATTAGCAGATTAGTGGAACGGTTGAGATTAGATTAGACAACATTGAACGTGTGATCCATCACAGTGGATCAGAGCACCACTCCATAACGCGATCTATTTATACTCCTGCCTCTACACTCTACACGCGCATCAACTACTAATGTTGCCATTACATTTGAACAATCTTTACATCTAAAGATTTCGCCTTTTAGCCTGCCAATAAGTTTACTTAAACTTTCCTGAAGCTCGGACCGACAGTGAACATGTACCCGATTTAGTTTGAACTTCAAGGAACTGTAGCACGCATGTACAATGCCAATGTTATCCCGCGTTCAATGAGTGTCATAACAAATATTAAATTCAATGCAAACGCTTCGGATATTATGTTTTGTTTTGACATTTTAAAAGATTTATGCTCCTATGAGCCGCAGAAGCGGTGTTTCGAAGTGATGAGTAAAATATAGGAAATTTTATATCGCTTGCTAATTTACTGCCGACTAGTCCCGTTGTGGGCTATAAAAACATATTTTTCTATTGTAATAAACCCAGAAATGATGGAATTGTATGTGGATAGCAGAAGTCGATCGCACTCGGCGGTGTCTTGTTATGTGTGAATCAGTGGGTGCGGGCGGCGCCGGCGCTATATTTAGCGTCGCGCGCCGCCACGCCGGAGCCGCGCCGGTCCGCTCCTGCCGCCCTCTGCCGACGTGACTGGCACTAGCCATTGTGCTGTACGGCTACCATCGTTCCCGTCTGGAACGACCGCCGCGAACAGAGGGCGCGACGAGTTCGACTCGCCGATTCCCTGCTCCATGGCCGGTAGAATATTTGTGTGGGTGAACGAGTCACCGAGTGCGACGCTCGCGCGGTGGGACCCGCCGGTCGGGACGCCGCACCCTCGCCCTGCTACTAATTAACTAATACCCACCGGCTTATGACACGCAACCCAATAACGCGGACAATACACTGTCAAATCGAACCCTAAAACATGAGAAATCACTTTGTAACCGGCGAGCTTTGCCGTGTTTTGTTTCAATCGATAATGACTCAATATAAAACAGCTTGAACCGTTGGCTCCAACTTTAACGCGAAGGTTAATTTAAGTCTCTTTCCGTTCATACCGTGTAATCAATTTAGGGGTCTGAGGGGGACGTTATCGCAGATCAGTTGTGAACTTCTGTAGACGTGACGTTGTTCACGACACACGTTCACAATGCACTCTCCCGTCTAACGAAAAGCAATTTGCTCCCCTGATAATGAGGCTTTGTTCCGGCGTGATTCGTATGGGAAGAACTATAGCTGAGATGTTCATAAAAAGCGATTGTGTGTAGAGTCAATGTTCTGTAAGTGCAGGTGCAGGGAGGAAGCGTGGAGTCGTTTCATCGCACGCATTACACGTTAAATGCATGGAGACAGTGATTTGCACACACTCGCGCCGTACTCACGACCATACAATAATATCATCGTGTTATTTATCTTGGCAACTGAGTTCAACCGATGGTTCTCACTTTCTTGTTCCATTTCTGTTTGTTTCTCACGTACGCTTTTTCTAATGCTGTGTTTATGAAACGCATTCCTTTAATTACTAATCTTCATGCATATTTGGCTTCAAATTATTTTTAGCTCCACAGTTTTGGTGTAGGAATTCACCCAAGAATCTTATTATTCAACCAACAGAATCTACTCTATATGGTTGTTTGGTCGTTTTACTTAAGATGGAGATATGCCAAGGAACTCAAATGTAAATCGTAGTACATAATAAGTAAGGTAAAGGTATACGAGGTGAGATAAGGCTTCTTGAAGTTCCGCGTTATTGTTAATCAAAGAAAGATTCTTGGCGTCTCTTTATAAGTTGAAGACATTTCAGGTGTTATGGATACATCGTAAATTCTTGCGACATACCCAGTTAGTTGTTGTTCTTTGTGATCGCGACGTCTACGACTAACGACATAGGCGGTGCCAACTGTATTATGTCCATGTAATGTAGATCTGGCAGCAGATTCCATTGTGCACTTACTAGTTGCAGTTTCCTGTAACCGCTTGCATTTCAATATTCGGATTGAGATTGGTGTAATAAGTAGCTTTTCATGTATGCATGTGTCGTTTTGTGAACCAACTGACAAGTGATCCGCCAATCAGTATAGCGTGCGCTGGCTAATTTGCTACCATCACATTAGCAGGACAGCTTTGCCAGATTTGGTTGCAAAAGTTAAGGTTTTATCTACCTAAACTGCGATTTTATTTTAAAACTATTAATAGTCACAACTCTTAAAAAGACATCCATTTGATAATCTTTTTAGTTAAACGATGACCAGCTATTCTATTAGTATGATTAGGTAGAGGAATATTACTGACTAATCTCATCACTATCTCCACTGCCCTGCTGTTGGGAGCTCGGATCCCAATTTATCCACCTACTTAAAGCTCTCGTGAGTCCCATACTTTTACATAACACGCGAAAGTAAGGCTAGTAAGCAAACATGATCGATAAAAAAAAACATAAGTGGGCCGATTTCACGCAGCTGCCGCCGTGAAATCGTTGTACGATCAAGTTTTAATTTTTTTTTCAAAACATAAGGAAAATTCGATACACAAATGTAACATGTCGGCTCTGTGGATGTTGTTGTTGTACATTTAGCTGTGCTTCTTGGAAGTGGTTTAAATGAATACAATAGTTGTTGTCGAGGCGTTGTCCGGCGATGAGGCTGGCGTAAACAATCAGTGCGTGCGCGCACAGGTCGCGCGGGCTTCCGGCGCGACGCACTGCGCCGCAAGCTAATGAGCCAGCTCGCAGCACTCCCGCCACACTCGCCACACTCGCGCGCCCTGCGATCTTGCGATAGTCTGCGATACCGCCGATACGCTCCCCTCCTTTAAGACCTATTGTCACGACTACGCCCCACGCACCCTTTTTCCAATCTAGGGTAACGTGAATTACTGGCATTCTATACCGAAGTATAGCCAGCTTTCAAATAAAGCTCAAATCAAACACAGCTTAGAAGCTGAATCATTCTATCAATAACTTGCTGCTAGTCAACGTTTATATGAGTGTATTATGAAATGAACGTATGCAGATGACAAGTTATGAGAGCAGACAATGTTGTGTTAGGAGCCGGCTCTATACATGCATACACTTATGCTTATATGTTGCAGACACAGCACGTGCGACCGTTATCGTTCAAGGTTACAATTATGTAACAAAACACACGTGTTACTAAGCTCTAACGGCTGCAGAGATAAATAAAAAAAAAATAGAAAATTAACATTTGCAAGCTTTAATGTTCAACAGAAGCTGATGAATAAACTCGTTTTAAATTAGTTGCCGTCGATTAGAGAGATCATTAGTGTTGACTAATGTTTAAATTATTGTAATTTTATTGAGCTACCTAGACGACGTGCTGGTATAGTGAGAATGACGGGATGTGCAGGATGTGCTCTATTTCTTGGAGTACCTACCTACGAAGAGTTTTCAACGCAAGATGTAATATTCTTTTACGTTATCCAAAGACATTTAATTTGAGTGCTCGCTAATTATTACTCTCTCTCTATAAAGTCGTGGTAATATCGGCTTTCTTATTTGAGCAAAACATTTTTAGTAAGTAGAATAGAATGAAAAAGCTGTGAGTTCTCTCGCCGGGTCATATTTTTTGTTCGCTCTATCTGAACGAGAAAGGAATCCATCCGTCAAAGGACGTCGCGCGTCGCCTGCGGGTTCACTGTGAGCGATGTTGTGATAAAAGTCAACTCTCACTCGTGTCACCATTCACTTGAACTCAGATAACTATCCTACAAAATGATAAAGCTCCACAATTATTTGTAATACTGTTCGCCGCTGAGAGAAACTTGTTGTCGCGATACTACACTCACAATAAAAGCACCAAGTGACGACGCCAACTGGAATGCTGATATGAAAAAAGTATTTAAACCGTGTTGCTTTCTCGTATCTCGAAGGATCTTCACTCTTAAAAATAGGTGGATAATTGGTGAAGCATGTATTGTATGCGATGCGATCAGCTGAGTACATGCAGATAAGGAGACATTGCATTGTTAGGAGCGCGGCGCGGCGGCGCACCGGGCGCCCGGCAAGCGGCGCGGCGACCGGTTCAAGGCGGCCCCTCCCCCGAGCGCCCGCTGCAGCCCGGCACAGTCCCTGCAGCCAGCCTCGCCGGCTGCACTCGGACCACTTCGGATATTCATCTGTCGCACCGCCTGCAACATCGACAGATGCTGCTTTAAGGAAAGATTAAAAAATACACACCTTCGCTCTCCGGCGACCTAATTGTAAACGTATTTCCGATGAATCATTTATCTCTGATCGGTATCGTATTTGTTGTTGCTCAAATCTAAATGGAGAGATATTTTGTGGTATATTGTCGTTTCCTGCCATCCCACGGGCCACGATCAATATTAAATTTTTGAAGAAACTAAGCTTAAATGTGCATAGGATTTGCCAATGTACAGGACTTACAGGAGAGCGCAGTAGGTAGAGCGGTCTCCTGATATAACCTGTGTAGTACAGGCGAGGCAAATGTCGGATCGATGCTATAGTTTATCTTTATCCTGTAGCACTAGTGTATCACAGTAAAGTGTCGCATCACTCGCATCACAAATCAATGTTCGTCTCGACACGTGATTCATATTTATATTATGTAGTTGTTGTATCGCTCATCCGTTCTGTTCTACTTCTACACATATTTGTGGTTGTTTGTTTTTCGCATTTGCTCACAATGCATCGCTGAATCAACAGTCATCTTGATGTATTGAAGACTCGACTGATGACAATTAGTCATATTTATATATCAGTAGCTAAGATAAATAAATCCGACCTATAGACACTAGAATGATTATTATTTGCCAGCATTATTATATTTTTATGATGGTCGGTGGTGTGGTGAAAGTAGCCTTGATAGAGTTCATACGGTCATTTGGTCTTGTGAGAACAAAAGATGGGAACAATATTATTTGCTCCAGGCATAAACAAATAATTCTTACTTGGTTCTCTAGTTTCTTTAGGCTCGAGTCCTGGTTGTTTTATCCAGGGTTTCTTAATTTTGGTAAATATATATTATTGTGTCTTCATAAAATATCTGTCGATTGTGCTAAGCATTAGTTCACAGTAGTATAGCACAATATCAACACAGCAGTGATGTCGGTGGGGATTGTTGCGCGCAGTTAGGTGGTAGCGCGTACCTAGCTGTGTGCTGCTGCTATCAATGCACTCATTCCGATATTCCGGCTAGTTGCATATTCCGCCTCCACGCTCCTGGCGCACTCGCCCCCGCCCCGCGCCCCGCGCCCGCCGCGCACCCCCGCAGTCGCCCCGCGACACCCGCCGCAATCATTATCTGATCGGGATGTAGATGAATGTCGGGAGAACAGCCCCCAGTACCGGCACCATATCTATTGCGTCCTCAATTACACAACAATGGGAGCATTTGCACAACTTGCAGGCAGGATTCGCATTAGCATTCGTATTTACCATGATATCCTAATGTGTTATCTTTTCCCCAAATGTTCATTTGTCCTCCAAGCTCACCTGCTGATGGATCAGCTGATTGCGTTTGTTTGTTTTGTACACGTTATCTTGACTGAGTGATACATCTCAGCTGTAGAATAATGTCAGAGGAAAACTTCAATATACGCCTTTGAATATTGCATTAATCACCTTGCAGGAAAACACGACCAATAGGCATATTTGGTAGACTAATAGAATGCGTTGTAAACAATATCGAATGTTGAGTCAGTCTTCCAGTTCACTAACAAGTAAATGGGAGCGTTAACGTGCGGTAAGTAATTGCCCAATTGGCGTGTTAATATTATGTTTAAAAATGCCGAAAGCTTTGATGGTGGAGATGATTTTGAAAACATAGTGTGGTCGGGTGCTAGTGAACCGTTGTGAGGTCACGGCAGTGTGGTGAGTGTGACGTCGGAGGGTGCAAGCGGCGGCGGCGGCGCGGGGCGGGGGGCGGGGCGCGGGCGGCTCGGGGCGCATCCCGCGGAGGCTGCGCGCCGAGCGCGGCCCGCCAGTCGACCGGCGGCGGGCGCGTCATGTTCCACTGTATCGTGCAGCCGCGCCACGACTGGGGCCCGCCCGACCTCGCCAATGCATTCCCCGGTACGATCCGATCACACGAGACCACACCGACACCGTTATGATCTATTAATGACCGCAAAACGTCTCCGTCGTGTTAAATGCCAATAACTAATTATAACTGTGTTCATGCGAGTAAACGAGTCGGTGTTGTTGTGTGATAACAGTTGAAAGCTCGCCGGCACACGGCCCGCAGTGTTGTTGTTTGTCCTGCATTGTGTTCAGCGCGATGCGCGATGCCAGTGAATGCTAACCGTTTGCTTTCCTTATTTACAAGACGTCGACGTTCACTCGTCCCCTCCTGTTATTCTGATGGAGATGGCGCACAATGCTTATTTTTTGTGTGTGAATCGTAATCCCCTACACAAAGCACGTCGCAGGTGTGACACGGCTAAGGGCAGGTAGCTGTCGAGGAGACTATTTTTCTGATATACATTATCAGTGAACAATAAGCTTACATTGAATTCAACGACTGTGTTGACTCGTACGTACCTGTTCTGGTGGCCATAGCGCACAACAATCCTATCAGGATTGTTTATTTGAGCATGTGAATCAACATAGAGCTAGCATTGTATGATTGCAATCGGGGTGCATCGTTCAGTATTGGTAGTCGGTCAACAAACAGTTCGCAGAGTGTTGTGCGTCCCCTCGGCGGCGCTCGGCCCCTCGCCTCTGTTCGCCTGTCATCCATCGACGTCAACAATTCCTCCATCACACACACACACACACACATACACAAGCTCACACACGTACACATTGTCAGTATTCAGTAACGACGCATCGCGTTCACTTTTTATTTTTACGTGGTATTTGCGTACTAGCTGCCTACGTGCTTTGTCGCCAAACTATTCACTGCGATTTTACATGCGCATAGTTTCTATTATAATGCGAGTTCAGTGAGATGCGGGCCGCGATACGTTACGTGATGTTATGTTTACTAGCGCCTTTGTTTCATTCACATCTAATATAATGAACAAGAATGAACTGAATTTGCGCAAACATCGTCAGCGATACCCACGACACACCGGAGAAAAACATGAAACGGTGGAGTCAAGTTTTGAAAACATTTACATGATTCACTCACAACAAGATGTATGAGTCAACAAGACAACTGCAGAAACAGTCAGCATTATGAAAGCTCACAGTGAAAACGACAGGTTACAGCGGAGAACATATCGAGATTGTATAATATTATGATGCGAGGGGTCACTGACACCACAAACCCGAATATCGCAACATTCGCACACCAACACAAAAAATACAAGACTTCGATTTGGTAGCCGTTAAAAGTTTTTTTGAACAAAAAGTGTTGAATTACATCCTCGTCGGTAGGGTCCCTGGTACTGATGACTTGTTTAACTCGTAACGGATCAATCTACCGACCTCGAGCCGTTACATCCTGATTATATTATAAAAAATACTATAAATTTATGTTATGCTTGTATGGAGAGAAAGAATTATGGGGTTCAATAATACTGTAGATGACAGCATATCCTAAAACATTGGATCATATCATTGTTGTTATTCCATTTTTTTTGCTTTTAGTATAACAGTCGGGTACAGCCCCCTCCTAAATTTCTTCTTCTTCTTATCGTATGGTTAGTGGTCGGCATAGTGTCAAAGTTCTTAAAGCCGCTCGAAGGCCTTTGACATGGCTTAACGACTGTTATCTTAATTGACAACAACTGGGTCCGACTGTTTACGTGCCCTCGAAGCACGAAGACCTCCAGTTTAAATACCACTCTTCGGACATCCATCTGTGGAATGACCGCGCCTAGAGTTGCTGAACCCATTACTAAACGGTGAATGCCAGGCAAAAAATATGTTGACTAATACAACTTATTTGCAATTGTAACTGTTATGTAAATTATATTAAATAATAACAAAGGGTCGTTAAACCACAGTTAAAGTATGCGAAATGAATAATTTAATAGTAACTTGATAAGTTGAATGCATAACAGGAAAATATTATAAAAATCTTCCATTAGGCCTAGCAATTAGGAACGAGCTAAGTAAATAAGGACAAATATAACATTAGGTATGAGATTGTACCAAGCTGGGTGCTGTAATAGATACATTAGTACCTAATATTTAATAGTTCAGTGTTCATTGATACAGTTGAAAACCACAAAGTCATTCATCATTGTCATCCTTTGGTTCACATTTTTATATGATAGTGACAGTGTCTATTCATTAATTTATTATAGTACCTATATCGTCTCTGTACTTGATCTACAGTCGTTCTTTTATATTTATTTCAAGTGAGTGTGCAAGTTTCCGTGAAACATAATTGTCCTCCACCAGGTCATTTGTCACGTGCAAGTTGTAAGTAATACACGCATTATTTACACCACGAACGGTGAAGATGATTCAATAAAACATAATAACTTGTTGGAACTCGTCACTGAAGTAAACATCACTAATGTACAAGACTTACATGATCGATTCCGATCTTTCTTAAGACTGTTCATCTTCATGAGACTGTCCTCAGGTTCTTAAAGGTTGTAAACATTATAATATGCTAGGGCCTCGCTTGCCACCATAATATATGATTAGTTCTCTATTACTCTGATAAGGGATGCGTTTAAATTCGATTGATGAGAAAACTTTACTGACTGGTGTACCGCAAGGGAAAAATCTAGGTCCAATATTTAAGCAACGTTCATATTATCGTTTACAATTCAAAAATGAATCTTGTCTAGGGGGTAATATTTCTCTATTTTACCACTAAGATTGAGGGAAGACGTGTCATCAATTTTTTTTATGCTAGACATATGTTAGAATTGAAGATGATTTTCAAAAGGCATTTGACAGGGACATCGATTCCAGTAACATAATTCTCTTAGTAGTCTTAATTTTGAAGATTTGATAGAGCGTGTGTGTGGTGTTGCAGACATCCGCATGCAGCTGTCGGAGCAGACGCGCGTGCTGGAGGCGCGCGCGGAGGCGACGGCGGGCGTGGCGGGCGAGCTGCACGACTACTGCCGCCGCCGCGCCGACCTCGAGCACGAGTACGCGCGCGCGCTCGACAAGCTGGCGCGCGCCGCCACGCAGCGCCACAAGGACCAGAAGCACAAGTATGACCACTCTACCGCTATAGCAGACAGTTAACATACATACAGGCATGAACAACCCGCATGGTGGAACATCTTCCCATTTCCACTGTGTGTTGCCGGAACACGATGGAACTGTGTTGTAGCTATATATCTTCAGTTACGCAAGAGATAGTAGATACTACATTTGTCTACAGTTACTATTACTTCCAGTGAATAGGAATGTAACAGACGTTTCAAAAAGATATAGCGCTTAATAGAGCTGTTGTATGTGTCTTAGACGCGAGCAGTGGTCGTTAACGGGCGCGTACGCGTGCTGGCAGGCGGCGCTGGACAACACGCGCGCACTGTCGCGCGACCACGCGGCGCTGGCCGAGCTGTACGGCGGACCGCTCGCCGCGCGCCTGCAGAGGGCTGCTGAAGATGCATTGCGACTACATCGAAAATGTCGAGACATAGGTAAACAAATCACGCTATTTTTGTTTGATTGTTATAACTTTGTGGTGAACGTGCACGAAGTAAGGGTGTGTGTGTGGGCGCAGTGTCGGAGCGGCACGAGGAGGTGGGCGCGGCGCTGTCGGAGGCGGCGGCGGCGGGCAAGGCGCACGCCAGCGCGGCGGCGGACTGGCGCGCCGCCGCGCTCAAGCTGCGCCACGCCTACGACCAGCGCCAGCGCCTGGCCGCCGCGGACCCGCCGCGACACAAGAAGATCAAGGCGCTCGACAAGGAGCTCGAGAAGGTACAACACCATTCATATTATTATGTGCTGTAGGCTCAGCGTCTTTATGTTAACATTTTAATAAAGGAAAAGCTCTTCGGGTACGTTGAATATTTCAGAGAGTTATACCTTTGTATGTGTGATCTGTATCTTAAACAAACTGTTTTGCTATAAAAATGGTGCGTTTGTTTATTTATTTGCAATAGATGTTAATGTGTTAATATGTTCGTTCAGAGGCGGACGCGTCACGCGGAGGCGCGGGTGCGGGCGCTGCGGGCGCGCGCCGACTACGTGCTGAGCCTGGAGGCCGCCAACGCCACGCTGCAGCGCTACTACCTCGACGACATCGCCGACATCATACTGGTGCGCTCGTTCGATTATTTTATGATTATACTAGTATAAATTGATGATGATTTAAAATTGCGAATCGGATTAATAAAATAATAATGGAAAAAAATAATGTTTTTTTCATACAAATTTTACATTAAGTCTTACATGGAGACTTTGCCAGTGATTTGGCGAGGGATACAAGGAGACATAAACGGTTTTAGTCTGATTTATTGAGAGTATAACAAGTGCTTATATACTAACAAATACGTGTGAATGTATAATATGTGCTCGGCTCATGCCCTGTCTATATACGTGCTAATATTTATGTACGTGCTAATGTATGTACGACATGGTCGCTACAGAGTCATCCTTTTAAGTAAATAGGAAAATAAATAGTATTCGCGTTATGCGTGTACTCGGGGCTGCGTTTAAATATGTGTTGTGGTTGCAGTGCATGGAGGTGGGGTTCGAGGCGGTGGTGGGGCGCGCGCTGCGCACGGCGGCGGCGGCCGAGGCGGGGCGCGCGGGCGCGGCGGACGCGGCGGCGGGCGCGCTGCGGGCGGCGGCCGAGGCGCTGGACGCGCTGGGCGACCGCCAGCGCCTGCTGGACGCGCACGCGCAGGCCTTCGCGCTGCCGCGCCCGCTGCCCTACGCCGGGCCGGCGCCGGGCGCGCAGGACGCGGAGGCGCGCGACCTGCTGGGCGCGGCCGACGCGGGCGACGAGCCGGCGGCGCGCGCGGGCGCCGAGCTGGCGGCGCGCCTGCAGCAGCTGGACGCGGGCGCGCGCGCGCTGCGCCTCGAGTGCCGCGAGAACGCCAAGACGCTCGACGCCGCCGAGGCCGAGCTCATCAAACAGGTGCCGACGTCGTTTTGTATATTTTACCGACCCGACATCGAACTATGCATTTTTCTTCCTTCCGTCGTATCGAATCTCTCCGATGCGCGATGAAACTTAATTGTACTAAAATGTATCTCTTACTGAATCTATTTTATGTTCGCAATATTTCGAGATTCCACCTTTTCAAAAATTGAGAAAAAAATTGGTGAAAATAATAACATAAACAAAAGTGTAGACTCGGTAACGATGAAAAGTTACGAATCGATTATTTTATTGGTAATAATGTTATTTCTCAGATGGAGGGCACCGACGCTCAGTGGGATATATCGGGGATGTTCGGTCCGAACGGTGGCGGAGCCAGCGCCGTGCCCACGGGACCCGCGCCCGCGCCCGAGGATCAGGAGGATTACTACCTTGCGGTTAGTCGACTTTATCGAATATGTAAAATGAGATTATACGTACCTATTAGTATTTTTTTACTTATAGACTTGCACTCTAGCTGTGGTAGCTGAGTGGTTTAAGATGGCACCTTTCACGCAAGTTGCAAGTACGAACCCGAGGCAACATATCAATGACTTTTTGAAGTTATGTGTGTATTAGAAATAATTATCAGTTACTCTAACAGTGAAGGAAAGCATTGTGCTGGAACCTCGCATGCCTAAATATTTGTTTAATACATTTATTGAGGACATGTAAATTCTCTATCCCGGCCGACTCGCACTCGGCTAGCGAGGTAGACCCAAGGTCTAACACCTCTCTTTTAAAAAAAAAGACGTCATACTCGACCGTTCGAATGATTAAGGTCGACGAAGTCACTCGACATGAACGTTTGCGGTTGCAGAAGTTCCGGTCGTACGTGTCGTGCGCGGGGCGCCTGGCGCGCCTCGAGAGCAAGGCGGCGGGCGTGCGCACCCGCCTGCTGGGCGCCGCCGCCGCGCACGCCGCCAGCGCCACGCGCCCCGCCTCGCCGCCCACGCCGCCGCGCCGGGCCGCGGCCCGCCTGCGCCGCGGGCAGTTCGCCGCGCCGCTGGACCACCGCCTGCCGCCCGTGCTGACGTCGTGCGTGCGCGTCATCGCCACGTACGGCCTGCGCCACCAGGGCATCTTCCGCGTGTCGGGCTCGCAGGTGGAGATGCAGGCGCTGCGCGCCGCCTTCGAGCGCGGCGAGGACCCGCTGGCGGGCGTGCGCGACGCGAGCGACATGAACTCGGTGTGCGGCCTGCTCAAGCTGTACCTGCGCGAGGTGCGGCCGCCGCTGCTGGCGCCGCAGCTGCAGGAGCGCCTGCTGCGGGTGGCGGCGCTGCCGGACGACGAGCAGTTCGTGCGCGCGATGCGCCACACGCTGGCCGCGCTGCCGCAGCCGGCGGTCGTGGTGCTGCGCTACCTGTTCGCGTTCCTGGCGCACCTCACCGAGTACAGCGACCACAACATGATGGACGCCTGGAACCTGGCCATCTGCCTCGGGCCCACGCTGCTGGCCGCCTGGGGCGAGGGCGGCGCGCAGGTCACCGCGCAGAACCTCGTCAACGAGCTCGTCAAGCGCATCATCCTGCACCACCAGGACGTGTTCCCGCAGGACATTGCGCCTTACGCGCTCTACAAGCGGTTCAGGTGCGTGTCGGTCGATCGTCTTATCTTTGGTTCACTTTTACAAAACATATAACGTGCCCTCGTTGTCAATCCACAGTGAGGCGGAGGGCGAGGCGGCACCCACGACGGACGACACGGACGCGGGCGCGGCGCCCGGGGAGAACGGCACCGCCGCCCGCGACCCCGAGCACGCCGAACGTGACGAGCACTCCGAGCACAGCGAGCACGCGCAGCTCGCTGAGCACGAGCATGAGCACGAGCACGACGAGCACGACGCCGTCGACGACCTGTCGCTCTACGACGACGACGATGACGACGGTAACTGCCTGTAGTCTCGACTAACCTAACACCAGCTCATGAACCTAATGCAGCGCCCTGTATGCCGACTCTCCTCCAGACCGCTAGCCTAACTGCCGCGCATACCCAGTGTCGTGACGCAGGGTCAGGTCAAGCGTACGAGCTGCAGAGGTACAGAAATACAACACGATACTGTTCGCTCCATCCAGAGCTGCGGTCTCCGAACACACACTAATTCCGACTTTTCATTCATGATCTGTGTATAACATGCAATTACTGCCTTATTTCTCCTTTGCTTTGAGTGTTAGATTATGTCTAAACACAAGTATGTGTGACACGTTTCAGAGGACATAACGGACGAGGAAGGCGAGAGCGGCGAGTGGGGCGAGCGAGACTCCGCCGAGTTCCAGAGGTTCGTACATACAACTATCTTTCCTTAAAAACAAAACACTAAGAAATAATGCACACTCAACATAACGAGAGTTACTTTACTAGAAAAAAAAAGAAAAATCATATCTTAGCGGCATAAATGTAAAACTAGATTTATAATGTGTTTATAATCAAGAGAGCAAAGTTTGACGAGTGCCGCGTGGTGTTGCAGGTCCGGCAGCGCGGAGCGGCGCCCGCCGGCGCAGGTACCGCTGGAGACTCGCGTGTGACGTCACCACACACGACCCCCCCTCCCCCTCCCCCTCCGCCGCACACACACACACCTAGCGCGTACACTAACACTGCTTTACAATACGACAACTTTTATTAATGCCCGGTTTCTTAGGCACATTTAGCTGTAGTTTATCTACTCAAACTATCATATTTATATGAGATTAATTAAGTGTCCAAGCTCGCGTGTGTGTGCGTGTGCGGCGCGGTGCATGAGTGTTAGCGCGTCCCTGTGTGACGCGTGTTCTGTATGTGCTTGATACGAGTTACTCCGCCGATATTACATGTACACGAGTACAGCTGTCACAACACGTTACTAACGATACGACGATAATGTAGACAACGAACAAACTTCCTTCTATTAGTACTGACTAGGCATTAGGCCTTATAGGCTCTGAGGCATTGTTTCATTTAAGCCAAGAACGTCGGTACTAGTGACTGTCCCACTTCTGGGCAAAGGTCTTCTTCCGGCATGAGGTAGGACCAGACAGGACAGCGTCAGGCCTTAAGTCCATCACGTCATCAGAGGTTCTCAAATATGAGCCTGAAAATGCGGCGAAATGTTTTTCAGCGTGGCCTCTTTTTGAGAACCTCTGGATAAGATCAGAACGGTGATAATTTAGTTATTCAGTAAGCGATAACCACATAATAAAAATCCAATATTGTAAGTCTGTAGGTCATTTAGTTCCGAAGTTAAGCGAAAGCAGTTTCGCATTTATGACACTCACTCATGATCTGAAAAACATTCATTTTAACTATTTCGGTGGCGTGATCCTCGAAAACTGATGAGAATTTCGATAAAGTGTGTTTAACAAAAGTTGTAGACAATTTTATCATTTTTCATTATGTAGAAGACACTTTTTCTCTACGACGAACTGTTTTAAAGATATTAGTGAAAAACTAAAAAATGGGAACCTTAACCCCCTCTCCCCATTCCGGCGCCCCCCCTAGAGACGGGGATTTTTAGTATGTTTGTTCTCTAAGCATCCTGAACCAATTTCTGAAGAAATTGCTTAGGATCCCGCTCACGCACTCTACACTTGCTTTTTTGAGTGGACTACTTAGTCAGTCAGTGAGTCAGTGTGGTGGACTCAAGGCACCTCGCTCATTTCTGGGGGATACCCCATAGGCAGCAGTGGGATAGTAAGGTATATTTTGTTACTTTAATACAATAGTGACAGTTTTGCGACAGCTGTTCATAGATACATACTACTCTACTGCAAGGATCAGTCACTGTGACGTCACTCGGTCAATGACCTCACAAATGTGATAGAGTGCTATACATATTGTCGTAGTGTAGTTAATCGAATATTATCTTTATTTCTATACACATAACGGTGCTATTATATTAAGATAAATATTTCTAATGATCGTATAAAAATATAGTCAATATCAATGATAATAAATACTTTTTTACCTTATATACTGTTAGTATTAGAATCAATTGTAAGTTGTAGTGTGTTATTGCTATTTGAAGCGTGTGCTTGCTTGAATATATTGACGTTATGTGTCTGATCGTTGTGGTACAGTAGCAGGGTGCAGCGCGGGCAAGTTATTTTACTTATTACAGACACATGTTGGTTCTTAATATATAATAGTATACGGGAATTAACGCGAACACGCATTTTACCTTGAAATACCTAACGTTTCGATGTAGATTGCACTCGCCGTGGTTGCAGGCTGAGTAGGTTTTATAGAGGCAAAATACGTGTTCGCGTTAATTCGTGTATTCTATTATAAATTAAACATGCAAGGAGAAACTTAAATTTATGAGATGTTGGTGCTTTCAAATTAAAACAAACTCTCGAGTTCAAGATATAACGTTAGTGAGATAAATATTATAGTATGTGTCAGTGGTGAGTAAGAAATACTTGTGACGTGTTGATCACACGTACACGAGGCCGGTGAGCGTTGTCCTTCGTAAAACAACAGCTGTCTGTAGTTGTGTGGTGTGGAACTGTGTGCGGCCACTCCCGCGAGGGAACGACTTACCCTCTGTTTTTGAGGTACATTTAGCGGTAGTTTATCTACTCAATACCGTTTCAACTCATGTAAAAATAGATAAACTACCGCTAAATGTACTCAGAAAGGGGGGGGGGGGGGTCAGTGGTGGTCACTGAGCTACCACGAACCCTTGACGACACGATACAACTGTAGCTTCACGACCACTATTGCCTTCAGCGTGACCGTGTACACGTGACGTGTTAGTTGTGATGAAGACAACGCCGCGCAGTACTGACCGTGTGTTGTGATCGCCTCACATAAGACTGAACTAGTAGCGTAGAGCGCAGTGCCTTACATACCTATATTATTATTATTTATTACTATTATGTAAGTCTATTTAGTTATATTGCTATCGCGGTGGGCGGGCTGTTCTACATGTTAATAAATATCTTACAATTGCATGTGTGTGTTTAATTTTGTCGATAACCGCGCCTTTATTTGCTTTTAAAATTATTTATACGATGTAGCTTTATATAGCTGGCTTACTTCCGACAGTCGAATTTGAATTCGATAGTGGCTGATTTGTCAAATCACACTTGTTTTTTTTTTTTTCAATATATCATTTGTTTACGTTTACACAGAATCCTAATATAATATAGGCACAGCATGTGTCACGTGCGTGTGAAATTAACTTGAAAGAACAACCTAGTGCATTACCAGCACCGATTTATTTATTGAATCTGACAGAAATAATCTCAATTAGTGTCACTTTAAATCTTTGTTCGTGCTTCAGTTTGGGCTTTTATGAGTATGATGATTTGACACTAGCTGCAATCCGACTCAATCGAATTCTACTGACTGAAGTGAGCCGGCAGGTGATAGTGACGTAGATAGCCACGGTACTACATAAAGTAGGTACTTAGTACTTACTGATAGTTACAACACTACAGTGACGTCACAGAATAAGTGAGTCACGTTATGACGTACCTACTTGGTGTCATTGTGTGCGCAACATACTTGATTTTACTGGTATATTGCAGTTCTGGTAAAATTAAAATGGTGTTTACGATGCAAAGCATTTGGAATATGGCCTCTATCGTTAAAACCCTATGAATCTAATACTATTATTCCATTCAGCAGAGAGTCTGTCAAATATTATAAATAGAATAAATTACTGAACGTGTATTACGATAGAGAAGCAATGTTTTAGGAAGTATATTAAAAGAACGTGAACGGAGTCGTGCACTCGTGTAAGTCGCACGTCGACGAGAGTGCAGAGGAACGTAAACAGTGTGATCGAGCGACGTCGTTCGCGTGTGTGTGTGCAGGTGGAGGCGGCGGCGGACGGCGCCGCGAGCCCCGCGACCTCGGCGCCCTGCAGGTAACCCCCTCCCCTAGCCTAGCGCGCCCCCCCCCGGCCGCCTACTAACGTGTGTGTGTGCAGACGCCTGGCCGAGAGCACGCCCGACCTGGTGCTGGACCTGCCCGCGCGCCCCGCGCCCGCGCCCGCGCCGCTCGACGCCGCCGACACCTTCGCGCACAACCGCGACACGCTCAAGAAGCGCCCGCGCCCCGACGAGCCGGCCCCGGCGGCGCCCGGCCCCGGCCCCGGCCCCGCGCCCGCCGCCCCCGCCGCGCCCGCGCCCGCCGCCAGCCCCGTGCCGGCGCGCAACACGGCGCGCGTGGCCGCCAAGTTCGCGGAGCTGACGCTGACGGGCGGCTCGCTGAAGCCCGCGCTGGCCGCCAAGCCCGCGCTGCTGCGCCGCCCCACGCCGCACCCGCACGCGCCGCGCGCGCCGCCCCGCGACCCCGACCCCGCGTGCTAGGCGCCGGGGGGGGTCTCCGCATGCTATACTATGTGATTATTTTTTATACGCGCCGCGGAGGAACGCGGCGGTCGAGCGCCCGGTCGCCGTGCCGAGTTCGACGCGCCGTAGAGTAGGTAGTATGTATTTTTTGACGTTATTTTGGGTCGTCGAACGTGGCGCCCGGCCGCAGCGCCGAGCGCCGGGCCGGCGGCGCGCGGTGACCGCCGCGGCGTTCGTCCGCGGCACCTTATACATCGTATCATTGTACTCTATCGAATGTGCTCTACCTACCTTATGATATAACCTCGTACTCAATAAACCAGTATTACACGTGATGACGTTGTTTTATTTACCTCTTACGATTTAGCTTAATATTATGTAACACATAAGTACTGTAATACATGTAGTACAGTACCATTCTCTACGGTCGGTACTATCGAGTAATGAGAGATGGACATTAGACTTTACTGCAAAAATAATTCCTACAGCTCCCACTGAAGGCGTTCATCAGTTATTTATACAAAATTTCTCGATAGCTGGCCGGTTGTTGATAGTAGTAGTTCAAAACGAAAAGCACGGGACTGATATGTCAGTTTAGAGTGCGCCTATAATACTGATATAAATAAAAAAAACTTGATTTCCAATTTGCGAGGATTCCTTACCTACGACTGTACGTGAACTATGACTAACTAATAACTATTGAGTGAAGGGCTTTAAATCAAATAACACAAGTGAAATAATACGGTCGGTGGGATTGATAACTTTATTAATATTTTGTACATTATCATCGAACAAGCATAAATTTACAATTTAACAAATAGGTACCTACTGCCGTTGATAGATAAGGCCGATGGTCAAAATGGCGCAAATATCTGGAGGCTCGATGCGCGGCGACACTCGTCGAGACGAGTGACGTCACCGCGGCACCCGCTTCACCTGTAGATAAAACAATGAAATATTAATGATTCAACATAACAGCGCCGAGTCGCTTTCATATAGTCGGGTGCGAGGGACTCACTCGGAGGCTGGGGCCGAGTAGCGCTAGTAGCGCAGGCAGTGGTCGTGGTGCATGGCGTGGTGCAGCGGCGCGGCGTTCTCCTTGTCGCGCGCGTAGTGCGGCGGCGGCGCGGGCGCGGGCGCGGCGGCCGCGAACTCCGCCGCCAGCGCCGGCGCCTCGTACTCGTCGCCCGAGCCGTCCGACGCCTCCAGGTAGCCGAACAGCCGCGCCGCGCCCGCCGCGCGCCCTTCCCGCCGCCGCCCCGCGCCCGCGCCGCCCGCCGCCGCCTCGCCGCCCGCCGCGCCCGCCCCGCCCGCACCGCCCGCCGGGAACGAGGCGCCCGCGCCGCCCCGGACGCCCACCGGCACCTTCAGGTTGCGGCTCTCGATGTGGCTGCGGACACATGCACGCGTTACACGCGGAGCCGCGATACCGACCGTCTCACCGAGAGGAGGGGCGGAGGATACTGACTGTGCGTCCCGCAGGTGGTGCGCGAGCTGCAGCTGGTCGTCGGCGAGGAAGGGGCACTTGGCGCATGCCTTCTTGTTGTGCACCTTGTGCACGTGCGTGGCGAGGCGCTCGGCGCGCGCCGCCTTGTACTCGCACAGCGCGCACGCGAACGGCTTGAGGTGCGTGTTAAGGTGCCGCTTGAGGCACCAGTTGTCTACGCCCGACCACGTGCAGTAGCAGCACGCGTAGCGCCGCTCGCCCTGCTGCTGTGTATCGTATCATAAGATGAGCACTCGATCGTCGGGTTCGAGACGAAAATGTTATCTCGTTGTACTGACCTTGCGGCGGACGGGTGCGGCGGACGCGACGGCCGCGGCGGGCGGCGCGGGCTTGTGCAGCGACGCGCCGGCGGGTGGCTCGCTCTTACCCAGCGGCGGGCGCTCCAGCTTGACCGCGGGCGCCGGCCGGTACTCGGGCTGCGGGGGGGCGGCGGGCGCGGCGGGGGCGGGCGCGGGCGGCGGCTCGGCCGGCGGCTTCACGTAGTAGTGCAGCGCCGGGGTCGGGGCGGCCGTCGCCGTCACCGGCTTGGCGTTGGAGCGACGGATCCGATTGATATCGTATGGCTGGTCGCGGTGCATGCGCAGGAAGTGCTTCTTGACGTGGTCGGCACGGTTAAACTGCTTCTGGCAGAGGTAGCAGTGGAAGGGCTTCTCGTCGCGATGAATGTTCTCGTGGCGCGTGAACAGGTCGCGGCGGTCCGTGGCGTAGGGGCAGGCGTTGCAGGCGTAGCGCTTGCCGGCGTCGCCCGCCGCCGCCGCGCCCGGCGCCTCGCTCGCCGCCACGTCGCCCGCCCCGCCGCCCGCACTCGTCCGACGCTCGTTGCGCATCGTCTCCACCTGCTCATCGATCGGATGCAAGACTATTATAATCTTGTCACGAAAATGAATAACACAGTTAAAAAGTCGTGTGAAGACATGAGCTGAGTATGATCGTTTAAGATTCGGTCGCGTACCTTGTTCTTGAGTCGCTGGAGGTAGCGCGTGAGGTCGTCGAGCGCGGGGTTGTCGCGCAGCAGGTGGTCGGCGGCGGCGGGGTCGGAGTGGTGGTCGCGCGCCAGGTGCGAGCGCACGCCGCGCGCCCAGCCCGACGCGAACCCGCACCCCGCCAGCGGACACTGGAACGCGCGCGCCTGCACCGCCACAACGCTCTTATAACACTCTGTACACTTCTGTATTGTGGGAAGTTCTACCGTCAGACCGATGTTACACATATGATACACGTTGCGAACCTGTGAGTGCGTGCCGAGCCAGTGCTCGGCGACGCGCGCCAGGAAGCCGACGCACTCGCAGTCGGCGCACTTGAAGAGGCGCTGCGCGGGGTTGTAGGACGCGATGCGCGAGTGCGCCCACGCCAGCGGCTCCTCGGCCGCCGTCCAGCGGTCCTCCGCGCTGGGGTCGATGCGCGGCGTGAAGTTGGCCTGCGCGCGTACACGACTCGTTATCGTATCTAGTGAACGGTATCGCAATGGTGCGACGCTAAGGATGAGGACTGACCTGCAGTATACCGGGCGGCGGGAAGCCGTTCTGCATGAGCGCGGCGAGCCCCCAGGCGGTGATGTGCTCCTCGGGGCGCAGGTCGTCGTCGAGGTCGCGCTCGGCGGCGGGGAACTCGACGCCCACGACGCCGGCCACGCCCACGCTCGTCTCCTCGCCGTACAGCTTCTTAGTGATCTCCTTGAACATGTCCTCGCAGTCCATGGTGAGCGACGCCACGCTGCCCACGCCCGCGCCGCCCTCCATCCTCAGCGACACGCGCTCTCACCGCCGACCTCCTCGCTCACCTCACTCGCGGTGCTTCTGCAGGTGCCACTGAAACCAACAACAGCATCGTCACCTACATCTCTACAAATGTCGTCTTGGTGTTACTTTACCGTGACCAGTCTATTAATTATTAACAAAAAATTATAATAATTGGCATAATTATAAATTAACAAATATACTTCATCAAACTGTGTGTCTTTAGGACCCAGCTATATTTGAGAAATATAAGAACCTTTTTCTATTTCATTATATCCGTATAGTTGCATCGCGTGCAACTAGGAGCAACTATGATGAAATAATTGTCAAATGTAGCCGGAGTCAGGACGCTTGGGTGTTTGTTTTGTTCGAGTCGTGATGTTGATCATTCATTTTTGCAGGAAATTCATTCAATTCAGCAGCAATTTTTTTTCCGTTCTTCGTGCATGTGGCTACTATATCCACGTTATCTTGGATAGTATTGAAAATATCTTACGTATACTAAATCATTTCCAGCAAAAATCATTTTGTAGAAACTTGTATTGGAATAAAATAAATGCTCGACAACATGAATACTGTAAGCCTTGTATAGGAAGTCCACAGGTGTGTTTGTTGAAACAAGTGCTTTTGATATACCTGTTACTCGAACCCGGAATAAATATATATATACAAGGAAGATTCGTGATAGCTCATGATCGATGGGTGAGCGCGAGTGAGTACGAGTGAGCTGAGCGCACTGCATATACGTGTGTGTGGCGGTGTATAGGAAGGTGTAGGGTGCCGGGCGATATCTGGCGCGTTGTTAATGGACTCCAATGATGGTCGGCGGCTGTAGGCGCGAGCGCGAGGCGGCGCCCTCCTCCCTGCAGCTGCACTCTCCCTCCGCGCCCTCCGCCCACGCGCGACACGCACCGACACACACCGACTTAATCACCGCTCATCGGCGCTCATCGGAGCCTCATAGCGCCTCGTAGCGTCTCGTAGCGCCTCGTAGCGCCTCACTACAACACTCACTCACTTGTGGCCGCTGGTTCTCTCTGCGGGTCCTGGTGCTTTCAGCTCCGTACGTCCTAGTCATAGTGCAGGGGCCGGGCGGGCCGGGGGGAGGGGGCTGTGCTCTGACCTGATGCGGCGCTGTACTGGCAGCCGGGACTCCGAGCCGAGGGGAGCGCAGCGCACGCGACGCGGCCCACGTATGACAGCCATCCATATGCTGCGCACCGCATCTAGATAGAGAGAACGCTACGGCGACGATGGCGAGTTCATCCTGTGCAAGTAGGTCGGGCCGACTGTGGCGGTATCGATCAGAGCGGGGCTCGATACTGTCGGAGCGAGGCGCCGCGGTGCGTGCTCGCCGCCTCGGCGCGAGGGCGCGGGCGGGGGGCGCGTGGGTGTGGGGCGCGGGGGCGGGGGCTCACCTGGCGGAGCGGAGAGCGGGTGTCGGTGCGGGTGTCGGCGCGGGGGCGACACCTCAGCACCGCGCGGCGCGCCGGCCGCGACTGACGCCACCCGCCGCCCATCGACCGCGCCACCCCCCACACCACCCGCCGCCGCCCGAGCTCGTCCATTCACGGCTCCGCGCTCGTATTGACCCGGTGCGTGTCTGTCGCCGTACACCGCCCCCCCCGCCCCTCGGCGCCGCGCGCACCCCCACGCGCCCCCGGACACCCACTCGCCGCTAGGAAGTACTTGTCGCCGCCGGAACAATATAATGAACAACGTTCACCTCACACACTTTAAACACATCTACTATCACAATATGTTGTCCACACTACACACCTAGTGTTCTTTTCATGTGCTTTAACCAGTATAATGAGTTACTTATTATTATTTACTATTTTCTTAGGCAGGAACTTGCAGGGACAGTTATATGGATAGACTAAATGTGTGAACTTCACACATGATGAAGTCTTGTCAGTAGTCACGAGCAGGGCGCGCCTTCTCATAAAGAAACTGTTTCCTGTAGACACGTTCATTAAAGATCTGGAATCCATATATTATAAATCTGGAGCCTACTTACTTTATAAATATTACTCCATCCACGTTATTGTTAATTTTCCAATAAACTGGTACACAAACACGATTAGTATCCACTCGTACAAATATAACTTGTTCGTTACTTATATATGTACTAAACTATTGATTTGAACGACAGCGGCGTTAAACCTGTCGCGGAAACACGTATTCACGTTCCGACATCTAACACAACTAGCTATAGCTCATCATGATAACGCTCTAACAATACATTCTCTATCGACTCTCATCCGGACAAAGCTTATCGTATACATGTGCAGACACGGAGGTCTTGCGTAGCCTCGTTGCGCTACGTCGTAGCGTGTCGTAGCTCTCCGGCAGATGGGGAAATCATAAGGGGTGGAGATAATTGACAGATTGTTAGAACGCGGATGTTAGAATATTGTATAGTAGTTAAACAGTACTGAACATTTAACACGAGTGAATTATTTCTTTGTTCGTTTGACGCTACGTGATATTATGTTGCTACGAGCGGTAAACAAAGGTAATTATGGCATCACTGCGTTGTGTCTCGAGTCGCGTTCTTGTTATAAATGTTTTGTTGACTGTCAGGCAATGTCAAAGTCTTGAATAATCATAGTGTATAAGAGATATTTAGTCATTAGTACCTTCATAAATTCAATTTATCATTTATTAAATGAATTTATGTGAGATTTTCAATTAATGCAGAATCGTTAAATTTATTCTTGAACATTAACCAATCGATTCCACAAACATTTATTTTCAATGTCCCAACAAAGTCACTTCACCTGCATAAAGGTACCAAAATAATAACTATACTTACTTACCTAAACCTTAATTGATATCAATAATAGGCGACATGGCAGCGATCCCTGTGCGATGCAGCGCCGACGTCGACCCGTCGTGTCTCAGTGGACGTTCATCCTCACCTCGTACTAGTGTTGCTGACAGTTCGTAACAAGTGGAACAAGCCAGTAGCGTTCATTAATTGTGACTTGTCTTACGTTCTTTAAACGTTGACTGGTCATTAGCTCTCTAACTTTATAACTCTACTATTAGTTGCTAAGCGCAAATCTCGAGAGCAGCAGAACCGATTTCGATAATTCTTTTTCTTAAATAAGTATTTTTTGAAGTCCGATGAAAAATTTAAAAGAGCAATATTATAAAAATCTCAAGAATCGCCTGTTAGGTTAGTTAGTACGAAGTTCGCTGGGTCAGCTAGTTTTACATAAAAAAAAGATGATTCTCTGATTATAAAACCTTCGGCCGTAAACCATGCGAAACATGACCAGTAAACGAGCATAGGTAAGTGTAATCTGCGTTTGATAATTGAATTATATTGAAATTTGATAAGTGTAGCGAGCGCGCCGGCCGGTACTACAGCTGCAGGTGTACCGGGGAGGCGGAGCAGTGGCCGGGCCCCGGAGGTGCGCGCCCTCTCCCGCCACTCCCGGCGCTCCCGGGACCGTGCTAC
This sequence comes from Anticarsia gemmatalis, assembly GCF_050436995.1. Taxonomy (NCBI): domain Eukaryota; kingdom Metazoa; phylum Arthropoda; class Insecta; order Lepidoptera; family Erebidae; genus Anticarsia; species Anticarsia gemmatalis. Next base: position 128,650 of record NC_134756.1, on the reverse strand, counting down.
TTACATACAATATACATACAGCTGCCGCGTTCAGCTGCACGAACACTACTTCAAAAATATCGAACTGAGCATAAAAAGGATAACGAGGATATAACTTGTACAATGTACACAGAATAATATGATGGCGTCGTGTCGCGAACAATACGAGCTTCGGAATGCAACATGTCTTTATATTGATGCTAAATATTATTACAAAAAAAGTAGATAGAATATGTGACTGTTACAAGTCAGAAGTCTACAAGTAGAAACAAACACATTGTTGTTTTCATGTTTTAGTTGCTTCTATCTAAACATAGTTACTTATTAGTACAGTTACCAGAGAGCTTCTCACTTATATTATCAAACTTATCTACCTCACGTAGTCACGATGTTAAAATTTTAACGTTATTTACTATGGTTTCTGATAATAACTGATGCACAGTAAAAAGAGGCTGATCATGATGACACTTATAACTTGGTTGTATCAATTCCTATTAATGTATGTTGTGAATTGCAAGCACAGGTTTTACTTACATAGTATATGCACGAGTATGAAACTGTGTAGTGAATAGATGCGTTGAATATGTCGGCCGCTGTGGCCCGCGTGCTGACGCGAGCGGCGGTGGGCGAGCGCGGGTGACGCGCCGATCGATACGCGGCGTCGCCCCCTGCTCACTACACCGCCAGTCACTGCCGCACGTACTCGCGCTCCTCACTCGCAATACTCTACTATAGCAAAGTTGCAAAAATTCTGTATGCACTTATAAAGCCGCATCTCGCCATTATTAAACACTATGAATCGTTTTTATAGAAAAAATATCTGTTTCATTTGTTAAAATGTAATTTTATAGCCTTATGCCATTTCTGGTGTTTTGAAATCAATAACAAGGTAATAGGAAATATTTTATAATTCGAAACTTATATTATAAACACTTATAATGTTGCACTATAACTGTTGTTAAAAAAGTATATTAATAAGAATTTACTAAGATATGTTCACTGGAATTTCAATAAATTCGCATTTGCAATCTGTAGGATACATGAGAGGGGTTAGTCGCCTCGAGGGAAGCGTGTTGCCGCCGACCTGTGCTAGTTGGCGGTCGGCACGGGGTACTTTAACCCTAAAGGGTCCCTCATTTTATCATTAGTGGTATGTTTTATTTTTTTACCGGTGGTTGTCCCGCGGCTGGGCAAGACTCTCTACTTTACTCTACTCTAGGGGAAAGTAAGGCACAGAAAGTTCTACAGTATGGCGGCAATATGGGCAATAATGCAAATCAATGAACCCTTCTTTGATAAAGTAAATTATTGTTTGTATTTAATTATTTTTGGATTCTATAAAAAGTAGTGGGGTCGTGAACCTTGGCAGGGGGTGTGGGTAGTAAAGTGCGTATAACTGGTCGTGGTTTTGCAAATGTTGCACCTACAGTTGGCAAGGATTTATGAACGTTCGAGTCGACAGTGACCTACTTTTCTTCCATCTGACTGTAGGCTCTGGTCTACAGTGAGACAGCCACCGCGATGGCTCCCATTTATCAAAAACCCTTCATATGTAGCAAAACATTGACATCTAATCTCTTGTGCCAAAATAAAATTATGTATAGGTACCTAAACGAAGTTTCATTTATTTACTACCCTGTGCAATGCATGTGCAATATTTTCATGAAACTCAGCCAAGAGAAAAAAGTCAGCACAAAAAGTAGTTTTCCTACCACTTTTCATCCTCTCTTATTTCTCATTTATGTTGAGGTCAGCGCAGAAGAACCAGAGGAATGACTTATATATCCCGGAGGCAGTTAGAGGCATCGTTCAGCAGTTTAGTGGCCGTCGGTTAATCACGTGAGTTTCGAAAAGCGAACTGTCTTTTTTTTGACCACTTCTTGTACCTGTATTTTATGAATATTTAAAAATAGTTACTAAACATTTTGTCGACTGGTACTAAAAGACACACGAAAGAAAAGATACACGTGATATAGAAAGGAGGCGGAGGGGGGAACAGTACTCTCAAACCTCACCATGCATCGCCTAGGAGTGGGTAGGAGGAACAAGAAAAAACTACACGTGACCCTTATGGGGCTGGTGCCACTGTCCGGCTGCCGAGAACTTAAAGAGACACAACACAATCCTTGGGTTTGAAGCCTGGAAGGATTAAGACGAGCCCGAGCGCGCACTTACTTACAACAACGCTTGCTTAGAGTTGAGCGCAGAGCCGGCGCATGAACGTGCTCTACGAGCCACAAAGGTTTGTGACTCCTACTTCCGCGCTCCGTGCAATCACTGAACATTTTTATAACAAGAAGATAGTAAAAATTCAAGTACTCGGCGTGGTTCAGTCTTCTTCTCTCCTCATCGTATGGTTAGTGCTCAACCTAGTGTCAAAGTTGTTCAAGCCGCCTTTGCCGTGGCTTAACGACTCTTATCCTTATTGACAACAACCGGGACCGACATTTTACGTGCCTTCCAAAGCACGGAGACGCCCAGTTCAAATACCACTATGTCATTCATCTCAGGAATGACGGCGCCAAGGTCTGCTTAACCCACAGATTGTTTACGGACCGGTAAGCGCAACTGGTTATAGGCGCGTCGTGGTTCAGTATCGTTGCGTCATAGCGCCTCTCCTGTCTGTGTAGTTCTGAGTATCTAGAAAATAATGATGACAAATAAATAAATATAACGTTTAACCTTTCGTTATAAGTTCCAACGTGTAAAGCAAAGCAACGTTGCAACGTTAAACATGCAACATGCAAAAATAACATCTTGACGTTTTAAGAAAATATGTGAAGGTATGACCAAACTTAAATAATTATAATTCATAAGATAAATGTTCATATGAGTCACGTAGCACGTGGTGCATTGCCTACGACATGTTGTAACTGTTCACCGACACTGTCTATGTGCTACGAACGAGCTACACCTCCGCCCTAAGTGACAACATTCACCCGGTGGCGTAGCTTCCCCGTAGCGGGCGAGGCGGCTCTACGACGACTGCTACGGCTACGTGTAGCGTTGGCGACATAATTAAGTGTTACATGACTCATTGTCGCGTTGTATTGTAGCGACGACAAATTACATCTGTTTATAATTATCGCTTGTTACATCGTTATTATGAAGGGATTCTGTCAGCAATCTCCTTCTCAGAATTCATTGACCAGGTGTTGAATCTCAGGTTTTATGATTACAATCACATCTTACAATTCTTATAAGCATAGCCACAATATATTGTTTATAGTTGAATCATGATGTTTCTGTGAGTAGTGACGATCGTGAGTACCATAACTACCCAGTTGCCAGTGTATTCCCTGAGCTAATTAACTCCCCAGGAAGTATGAATATGAAAGTTCCATGTTACAATGAGTTCGCGTGGCTGAAACGTAACTGAATGCGTGACTGCAGCGTTGTGTGATGATAGATGCAGAGAGAGACGTGGAGCAGGCCGGCGAGCGCCATTGTAGTGAGGCGGCACCCGGCGACGAGCCGCGGAGCCGAGCACCGGGGACGTGCCGCTTCGAGCCGGAGCTGAACTTCACGGCAGATCCGTTCGTTTGATTTCATCATTAACCATATTATTTATTTTCGCGGCGCTAACTCGATTCATGTTTCCGCCTTCATTCATAGTGCGTGCGGTGCGTGCGGCGGCGGGCGGCGGCGGGCGGGCGCGGGGGCGGCACGGCGCAGGCGCGCGCGGGGCGCGGCGGCGCGCGGCGCCCGCAGCGTCAGTCGCGCCCCGACCGCGGCCCGTCCCCGTGCAGCCCTCGCTCCCGCGACACTCGCCGGCCGCGCGCTCGCCGCATGCCGCGCCCGCGCCCGCGCGCCTAGCGCCGGCGTGGCCGGCGAGCCGCCCGCCGCCCACTCCGCAGGTGAGCCCGCCATCGATCGCGGCGCGCGCAGCCCGCACCCCGCCGCCCGCCCGCCGCCCGCGCCCGCCGCGCGGCTATCGACCGCCGCGGGCCCGCGCCGGGGCCGCTGCACGCGCCGCCGCAGCGCCGATGTGTCACCGCAGGGCGGAACGCGCCCTCGGTCCCGCCCTCGGCCCGGCGCCGCTAGCGAGGCGCCCGGCGCCGCTCGTAGAGTGATCCGTGTGAAGGTGCACGAGCTCGGACGACGGTGCACGGAAGGAATGAAAGTAAGCGGCGGCGGAGCGGCGGGCGCGTTGTTTACTGCGGGCGGGCGGCGGCGCGGCGCACCGATATAGCGCGCAGTAAACACGCGCCTCGGCGAGGGCGCGCTATAAATACTCGCGCGGCGCGCTGCCGCTGACCCTCACCTACTACCCTCCAAACGCTGTTTATTTTCGCGTCGCCGCTGACTGCGGCTCTTCCGCGCGCCACTCGAGCCGCTGCAGCGCCGCCCCGCCCGCGACCACTCACCACCGCACGCGACCACACGCGACCACACGCGAACATTCAATATGGTGACCACGTAACGTGCCGTCACATCCGCGCCCGGAACATGTCATAGTGCATCATCCGGCGGCGGGAACGTTTCCTGAACACCTACACTCTAGACGGCTGCAGTACTTCCTTCGATATGAATGCTTGCAAGCCTTTGTATTGATCGTAGACGATCAACAATCAGGCCCTACTTCCTTGTCGACGCGTTGATCGAAGTGAACAATGTCGATAAATACAATGTAACATGGTCAATATAGGCAATGTGAGTGATAGATCGAGGTGTGATGTTGAGTGGTGCACCAGTGACTGTGTGTGTTTGTGTGTGTGTGTGTGTGTGTGTGCTGTGGTAGAGCGGGCGGCGGCGAGATCATGTACTTATCGATGTAAACTGGGACGTGAACGATTGACACACATTCACTCGGTCCAATTAAACACGAGAGGCGCGCGCCGTGACCGCGATCTATGCCTTCACTGAGCACTTCACAAACATCACTGACACCGACATTCCGTCCTCACAAAACATCTAACTCAGCCTGAATACTAATGCTTCCCAAATAATGTTCGACGCGTGACCTTTCGCCTTCCGCATGCTACTTACCTTCGGTTATCTCTCTCACACCCATCTCTCTCAGATCGACCGGGCGTGCAACACTAAACTGCTCTATTTTATGTGAATACTGAGCATACGTTGTCGTATTATGGAATTTAATAGTCCACTAACAAATGTATGAAACCGAACTATTTGTTAACCATCTGTTTGATAAAATGAACAAACGTTTCCTAGTTCCTCTCGTTGAAGCGACGTGTGAGCTATTGTATCGGTGAAGTGTTGTGAGTGCTGCAGTACTGTTCAGTACTGGGCAGTACTGGGCAGTGGGTAGGTCCCGAGACATCACCCGCACAAGTGTTATAGTGTACAGTGCATAGATCAATGGGTAGGCAGTGAGGTGAGGCGGCGCGCGCGTGTCGGTGTGCTGGTGGTGTGGTGTGGTGGTGTGGTGGTGGTGTGGCGTCGCTAACGTGTCGGCGTGTGTTGCAGATGTGCAGCCTGGCAGCGCTGGCGCGCGGCTGCCGGCCCGCCGCCGGCGCCGACAAGCCCTGCTGCCTGTGCTGGTGCTGCTGCTGCTCATGCTCCTGGTACGTCATCACCTCACCTCTCCTCACCTCCGACATGCAGCTTGTTCATGAGCGTACACCTCACTCTACAGGACCTTTCAGTAGATCACGGAACTTGCAAGTTCAATCAAGCGTGCGTTCTCGCGAACTTAGTTGATGTTTATGAAACTTGTTGAACCTTTGCCTACTGTTGTAGAGGCTTTATAACACAGTTATTCCGCGTCAGTCCACAGTTCTGAAGAACATTGCTAACTTGTAATGACATAGAAGCTGCAAGAGACAGTCACTACTTGAATATAATTGATTTATTGAAGTATACACCACAAGTGTACCACACAGTATAGCATAAAGCTGTGCCTGCCTTAACAAATGAGCAATGTTTATAACATCGTCAAATATTATTTGTTAACAAGTGAAGTGTACAATGAGTACATATTATATTATACTATGTTTTTGGTGATTACAATAAGTCGCTTGTCATCAAGTTTTTCACTTAACGTAATTTTATTTTGACAAGTAACTTAAGCTATAAGGGTGTACCGAAGTACCATTACAGTAAAGTATACCCTTATAGAAGAATTAGTTTAGAATTCAAACGTTGCTTCATATAAAGATTAGGCAGTCAATGTGTTATTTTTCCCATTTTCGTTCAATGAAGTTTATGGCCCTCAATAGAAGTTTCACTTGACTACATGACACTCAAAATGTTGAGTAAATAATGCTGTACTGGCCCTATTTGACCACAACTTAATTTTTAATCAAATAACATAATTTGACAAAAATATATTATATTTCCATTACATCTTAATTGTTGCATTAGAAATCTCTAACAAAAGTGAAACTCATTTGTCGGAAAAGTGCAAGCAAATTATTTTGTTGGAAATTGAGCAATGTTTCAATTGTTTGGTTATTGTTCCCTATTTTGATAGATTGTGACACTGTGTAGCTACAGTGGACAGTGCCAGGGCGAGTGACTGACGAGCTCTCTGTTCTATTGCAGGGCAAAGTGGTGAGTGTAGGCCGCACCCGCGCTGCCGCCACCTCGCGCCGCCACGTCCCGGACATCATCAGCTGTCACTACAGAATCACATCCACACACTTCCCTATACGCATATATCTTCACATTCGCTATATAATTCATGCTAAAAGACGCTATGCGATGTCCCTTCCTTTTAGCGAAAGTTGACAGCTAGTTAAATGGGCATTTGCTCACAGCTGATAGAATGTAGTCTCCTAGAGGGTCGAGTAGTTACAGATATAATAATATCAACAGTTATGGTATGATGTGTGTGTGTGTGTGTAGTGGCCGGTAGAGTCAGCGTGTAGTTAGAGTGTGTAGGAGTCGCTAGAGCATTGTAATGAGGCGCGTGTGTTGTCGGCAGCCTGGCGGTGCGCGGCTCGGAGGGCGGCCCCGGCAAGAAGCCGCCCGCCGGCCCGCAGGAGCCGCTGCTCAACGAAGGAGACGCGCCGTGAGTATCACACACCGTGACGCCACTCACTCCCTACTCATACTACTCATGTGCTCGCTACACTCTCTGAACATAACTAACATTCACATATTGCTTGAACGTACAAATTATTAAGGAGTTTCTTAATCATAATCCCACGATAAAAAACGGACTTTTTTGACAGTTTCACTTCTTATCTTTATTAATTACGTTTTACGTCATAAGTTAATTGTTTCGAAATTTTGGTATTTAACAGAAAAATAAATAAGATAGTTAATTTTATTCATGTTATATCAATGTATAATATTGTCCCAGCCGGTATCCGGCTACAGCGGTCAGTCTCATTGAAACTGGTTAACGATGCAGGACTTGGTTTATAGTGTCCAAGTGTGTGCACAATACACAGGTACACTCTCTATTCCCTTATTCTCATAACCCGGTGGGACGGATAACCGACACGACCAGTGAGAGACCAGGCGCAGGACTGACAGCTTTACGTACTCTCCGAGTCACGGAGGTCTACGACCTCAACTTCCTAACTCCGGGCAATTTATAAGAAATTCTTAACAGTAAGACTTTTTTTGGCCCGACCGGTCCAGGATCCGAACCCGAGACCATTATTTAGGGTCGCTTACTTTTTTATTTACAATATTTATTATTATTTAGGATTTACTCTATTGGAATATAATATTTTAAAGAAAACCAGAAGTGAAACTAGGTAAAAGAATAGTGCCAATCACATAGAATTGTATTACGATTATTCGCAATCCTTTGTAAAATAAGACGTTTTTTAAACATTAAACTGAATCACTTCAACAATGAATAATACCGTTTGACCATTAAAACGGACAGAGTCCAGAATGAGCTCGCATCAACACTGGCGATCGTAGCAGAACAATATAAAATATGCTTAACATAGTGTCCATACACGCGTGGTATTATATGTCTTGAGGCTGGGGTTCTCTCATTCTTAATCAGATTTGTCTAATTCTGCCAGAAAATTTACTAACTGGATTTCTTTTTCCATTTTCCAATGGAAATATAAATGCGTAAAACCTAAATATTTAATATAATGTAACAAAGTTAGTATTTAGTAATAATAGAGATACTCTGCTCAGCTAGAATAGAGAAATAAAGTAGCGTCCAGTGTCGCGTCAGTGTGTGTCAGTGACTGTGGACAGTGTGGTCAGTGTGGAGGGTGTCGTGCGAGTGACGCTTATCTCCGCTGTCCACTTGTTCAGTGCTCTGTGTTCAGTGTGTGGCGGCTCTATCAGACATGTCACACAAGTGGCCGGCATTCTCAGCACGACGACACAGCGCGCCGGCCGCCGCGCCGCCCCGCACTGCCGGTGTTCACATTCAACATCATTACATACCATCATATTATTATCGTTGCACCATTTCGATCATATCGATACTGGCTATCTTTGAAAATGGGTTTTTTATTACGTCCTCGTGTGCAACACGTCAAGGACTAACATTCACTCAACACTTTTGATGGACGCCTGTTCGTAATAACATTTCAATGCTATAATATATTTAGTCACTAATTTAATTACTTTGTTGTTTGAGTATTTGGGAATTACCAACTATAAAAAGTAATCAAACATTGATTAAATCTTTGTTAATCCGTAAGTCGAGTTGGTTACTATCTAAATCCTATTTACACGGGGATTACTAACATGAAGTTAGCAGGGACGCGGCAGCTGTACTATCAATCTCGACCAAATTAAAATAAAGGTAAATAAACATAGTTGGACAAGTACCCGCCGCGTGGATCGTCAGCTTCACCATAAATAACCATAGCGTGTGTGTGTGTATGTGTGTGTGTATGTGTATGGTACACGCGGTGACGTCACCTCGCCTCGGTATCACTCACATACTCCGATACACATCGTCTTATCACGTCCCTGTAATTATTCGATAATATGATCGACCGCAATTACTAGGTAATTAAGTGTAATCCTTTATTCAGGTAATTTATAATTCGTATTGTTATCGCAGAAATCGTAAGCGGATTAAAATATAAATAAAATTATAAATATTTTTCAGTAACTACATATTTATGCATGTTATTTTTCCTGTCAAGTATCTAACTCTTGTTATTAAATACAGTTTTCAGAGTATATACTAGGTATTGTTACTGTTAGATCTGCTTACCTTGACTGCTTAACAGCAAGGGACCACGGAACCCGTTACATTTACATTCTGTTACAGACGCCATGTCTATAATATCTAGAACCCTACATCTGATCTGCGTTGTTGATGGTGTAAGAGGTTGCTACTTCAGGCATAAATAAAAATGTTAACCATTTTTACGAAGGTATAGACGTCGCCAAACAACTTGAACATAATTTGCTGTGATAAAAAGTAAACAGAATGTAGACCTAGTGCAGAGGACACTTGGTTGGCCAGTACACCAGTATACCAGTCTGGTGGTCGAAGCTGAAACGCCCTCGCCTTTGCGCAAAACTATTATACCTAAACTGACTTAAAAATCGTTCACTAAAATGTAGCGAAATTGTTCAAGTTGTTTGGCGGCACCTATATCATATTTAGTATTGATCGGATTGGTGATATTTTACGCTAGGTAATGACACCTCTTCATAATTTTTAATTTTGATACAGTGTTTGGAACTTATCGGATTATATCTATATTTACAAACAAGGTAAAATTATGTAGGTTATGGAATGGTTTTTTTTTATTAATAAGAACAAGTTTAATAATTGCTGGAAACTTCGCGTAAACAGAAGAAAAAGTTGCTTTAAGAAAACCTTTTCATATGTAAATTATACCTATTACCTACCGTCGTAATGGCGGGTTTCCTCCTGGTAAGAAGTCAGGGTTGCCAGATCCAGGCTGATCGTTTCCTGGACGTTTCTAGGGCTACGAACGAAATCAGAGTTTTCATCTCCGGTCCTACACTACATTAAGTAGGAATGACAAAAAAAAATGTTGTAGCATCGTAGCTTAGTAAAAACAAGTATTTTTTCATTCCGGGACAGCAGTGTAAAATTACGGGATACGGGATTTCCGGGACAATCCCGGAAATCCCGGCCATCTGGCAACGCTTTATGAAGTTGAGGTTGTACCTTGAATCTAAGGAGTTTAAAGTGAGTACCCTCTTTAGATTCGAGGTACAACCGTGAGGAGAAGGAGTGAGGGTAATGAGAGTGGTGTGGATTGGGGTCTACACGTCTTATTAACAACATTTCAGAGAGCTTTTATATGAACAGCTATTTCCTGACAGTACCTAGGTACCTATTTTCTGTTACCGTAAAGCAAATTCATAAATTACAAAAAGTAATTCGTTGGTTGCCTTAAGTTTGGATAACAGACGGCTAAGCTACCTCTACACAAGCTATGTGCAGTGCTTTTGTGAAGCATCGCACAAGGATGTCACAAATAACTCCTAAATATTGTTTGTTTGTAGTAACGTAAGGCAGGTCTCCTGTGTAAGACACGTTCATAAATAACACTTGACGCAGATTAAGATAACGACAGAATAGACTTATGATAATGGATTTCGATTACGATTAAGTTTTGGATTCTTTTTGATTGGGTTTTCCCAATTGTAAAGAAAAATGAAAACAGTGTAATCGTTACGTAACATTACATACCTAGCATTTAATTTCGCTTTAATCCCTGATACGAGCTCTGCATGCGAGAATGCACAAATCCTCAAAGTTCTTCTAATTAATGCAATAACAGCATATCATGGTTATGTTGGCTCAGTTTTACGATATGGTCTGTTGTTATGGGGTAATTCTACTTCAATCAATGAAGTGTTTTTAGGTCAAAAAAAATGTATTAGAGCAATTTGTAACGCCGAACCTCTCGATTCTTGCAAACCATTATTTAAAAAAACAAAAATTTTAACACTTTGCTCTCTTTATATACTTGAAATTGGACTGTTTGTAAGGAAACACCCTCAACTTTTTGAAAAAAAATCTGAAAAGCATCTATTTAGCCAGAGAGATCCAACAAAAATAATTGTACCGAAATGTAATACAAGTCTTTACCATAAAAATTGTATATTTATGTGTGTCAAAGTTTATAATAAAATTCCCCAAACCCTGAGAGAGCTACCATTTAATTTTTTTCAAAAAAAGTTAAAGAATTGGCTAATAGAAAAATGCTTTTACACCATCCAAGAATTTTCAGACCTCAGAAATAACTAAACTATTTGTAAACTATATTACATTACTCTACCTCTTACTAATGTACCTACCTAGATTTAAGAATTAGTTTTTAAGATAAAATATTGTATGCCTTAAACAGGCTGATTGATACTAGAACGTATTATGTATTATAACACCTGTACCTATACTCAATCAATACAATAAAGATTTACTATATTGTATTGATTGAGTAGTACTAATAAAGAGTTCTCGAAATAGTTTTTGGATGCAAACATTTTAAATCTACATTTAACCAGTTTGATGCATTCAAGGGCTAGCACTTTTTCACTTGAGGGTGTTCTCTCTCTCTCTGCAACTAATCTGTTAATGGTTTGAAAGCCGATAGCAAGATATTAAACAATATATTTAAAAAAAATCTTGATTATGCTCTAGGGGACCATGCCAGTGAAGTCTGCACACTGTGTATATGTGTGCAGTACAGACATCATTATGACAGCTGCCGTGTCTGTGTGTGTTGATCTCTCACCTGAGTGCTTGTTGTGTTGCAGGCCGACGCTGGAGGAGATCCAGAGCTGGGGGCAGTCGTTCGACAGACTCATGCGCAGTGCTGGTACGTACACGTATTGCTGATACCTTGCAACTTGACATAATACCTCCGCGCCACTGAGCGCTGTCACACTGTTGACACTGAGCCTCACTGCACACACCAGTCCTCTAGAGCAGTGGTTCTCAACTATTGGTCCGCGGAAGTCAAAATATGGTCCGCGAATGTTTTTTTTTTGTAATTTTCAGGATGATAAGTACACTTTAATTTTAATATACTTACATAGTGGTCCCTGCTTACAAGAATAAAATAAAAGTGGTCCCGGACTAAGAAAAGGTTGGGACCCCCTGCTCTAGAGTGAAACCAGTACATTAGTGATGACAATATGTTGTCCCGGTGCAGACAGTAATAAGCAGGGTTTGCAGCGAACAATCACGTGATTTATTCGACGCAATCATAACAAGTGATTAGCTTATTATAACACACATTCATTACGTATCATGACCTCCAATATTTGTGCATTTAATGTCGTAATATGATTGATCGAGAATGTTACAGTTGTAGAGTCTTTACGTGGATCGCACGAGTTCTCAATAAGCATATTTGTTTAGTACAGTTGCGCGTTTCTCTACTGTCAGTTCTAACGAGTATCGAGAATTTGACATTTGAAATGTATTGCAGTAATAGTTCCAATGCTGCTCACTTGAGGCGCTGATACGATTTTCATACAACATTTCTCGGTAGATAGCCGGTAGTAGACAGTGGCAGAGAACCGCGCTACAGCTACAGATCACTATACTATGCAGGCATTCGCGTATTGTCAATCTTATTGTATTGAATTTCTAATTTTCCCTTAAAAAACTAGGAGTAAAAATAAACATTGTGCTTAAAGAAAATTTGTGGTATCTATTGGGGCTAGGGTTGTCAGATCCAGGCTGATCATTTCCTTGACACTTCTGGGGCTACGGACGAAATCAGAGTTTTGGTCTCCCGTCCCATACTACACTAAGTACGAATTACCTTGAACTACAATGAAATGAAAATGTTAATGAATGAAAATGGAATTCTTTTAGTTTAACTTTTGCAGACGTAGTACGTACCGAGACTTTGTAAAAAAATCTAGTATTTTTTTATTCTGGGATAGCAGAGTGAAATTACCGGACACGGGACAACACGCAAAATTCCGGACAATTCCGGAAATCCCGGTCACCTGGCAACCCTTATTGGAACTAATCAAAAAGCTACCACTTATTCGGATTGCTGCAACTAATATCAACTATCTTTAGTTTGTCCTTGTCAATTAATTAAATAAACATAGCGTTATCGTCAACTTGCTTACGTCGACGTGATAGATAGATACGTACATAACATCACGCTAGTTATACTCGAGGCAGACATGGATGAAATTCATACATGTTTTGCCATTTACAATGTATGTCCCATGTAATAGGCGGTGAGCTTACTGACCGGCCTACACCGGGCACGTTATCAATCTCCTGGCTACTATTAATAAATATTCTAATATAAATAAGAAAATCCAATAGCTCTTTGCTTCACCCGGGAATCAAATCCGAGACTTCGTCTGGCAGCTGGTCAGCAGTAATATACTATATAGCTTCTCTACCGCCCAGATCACAGAAGCAGTCTGATAGATATATGTACTAGTAACATGAGTGAGCGTTATGTGAAACGTTATGTACGATATGTTTCAGCCGGACGTAAAGTATTCCGTGACTTCCTACGAGGCGAGTACTCCGAGGAGAATATAATGTTCTGGCTCGCGTGCGAGGAGCTGAAGCGCGAGACCGACCCCGACGCCGTCGAGGAGAAGGCGCGCTTCATATACGAGGACTACATCTCGATACTCTCCCCCAAGGAGGTGCGTGCGCCGCGTGTGACGCATATGACGCGTGTGACGCGTGTGAGGGGCGAGTCGAGACGTGACGCGGCGCTTGTGTTGCAGGTGTCGCTGGACTCGCGCGTGCGCGAGGTCGTCAACCGCAACATGGTGGAGCCGACGCCGCACACCTTCGACGAGGCGCAGCTGCAGATCTACACGCTGATGCACCGCGACTCGTACCCGCGCTTCGTCAACTCGCCGCTGTACAAGGCCCTGGCGCGCCTGTCCAGCGCCGAGGGCGGCGCGGGCGGCGCGGGGGGCGCGGGGAGCGCGGCCGCGGCGGGGGCGACCGCGCCCGCGTCCGCCGCCGTCTCGCCGCAGTGACGTCGCCCGCGCCGCCGGCGCTATCTCCCCACGTGTAAATAGTCTCGATATACATTCATTTAAACGGGTACTAATTTTGTACATAGCTAGGTTAAGTGTGAGAGTAGGCGCGCGGCCACTTCGCTGGTCCACCGCCCCGCGCCCCGCGGCCGGCGCGCGCTCGCCGCGGCCGGGCCCGGCTCGCCCCCGTCCCGTCTCCGCCGCCGCCGAGCCGTACGCACACGGCGCTGATGCGCGCGTCTAGTTAGAAGCAATAAAGGTGGACCAATTAAGTTTGCCGAAGATTCAACGAATAAATCTGTTCATGTAATTCTGTGTTTATTTTTTCAATCACCTATCATCCCATTGTCCCGGCATCCAACTATCATCCCATTGTCCCGGCACGCGTGTCACGTGCGTCATGTGCATGCACATTACACCGATGGCTGGCGCTCACGTGTACTGTCTAGTACTAACTACTGCTCCTGCGCAGTATGCGTGACACCTTGAGAAATGAAGGTTCATTAATCTCAGTTTTAATTTTCTATTGTGTTAATGAAAACGATTAAGCGCATATTAATGATAATGACACACGATAGCGTGGCGTTATCTAAAACAAATATCACTGTTATTGCCAATCAAAATAACTGCAAGGAATCCTCAGACGTACGACCTAGCTGTTCTACACGTAACTCCTCAACCTTCCCCTTCACTGTTCAAACACTTGGATTGTGGCAATGATCAATAAAGCCGAGTATCCCGTGTTGAGTATTCTGCATTTGTGTATAAATAATGTGTTGTACAAGTTCAACTATCAAAACCTTGTCAAAGACTATGTATGAGCTAATTTACCAGCTATCATTAATTTCAATAACAATTAAAAGTGTGTGTTAAACATCCGACATCAAAATGTTATTTGTTGGAACTTTACTTATCTGTTGCACTGTCACGACGTTACTGTTTTAAAAGAAATTGTTTGAAACTCTACATATATCGCAGAGAACTTATTAAAGTTATATTGCTTTGTCATTAAACTATGTGAAAGAGTATAAGACAAGTTTGTGATAACAAGATATCATCACATTCGTGACTTACGTATCTTCGGGACTAGTTGTACCACAGTTGTACATACTTTGTGGCCGTTAATACTTTATTAAATCACTTTTACAAAAAGTTTTCAATTACATATGTACATTATTATCACGCCTGCGCCACATATTACCTGTTACCGAATATGTAGGCAGAGATGTAGGATATACGCACGTTTCACCATTTATAATGTTAGTTCCATGTAGTAGGGGGCGAGCAGATTCCCATTTACCGGGCACGTTACCAAACTTCAGGCTACTATTGAGAAATATTTTTCATAGTTAGTAAATACCGATAGTACTTTGCCCGATCCGGGAATCAACCCCCTGAGACCGACACACCGCGCCACAGGAGCAGTAATTTTTTTACAGAATTATTCTTAGATAACTTGTTAACAACGATAAAGTGAAATTAAGACAGATTGTATTGGAGCAGCAACATACAGATTAATCAAATTAATTTAAATTATTGGATTAATCTGCAGCGATAAGATAGAGCAGAAGTAGATAACACTGTCATTGCACACAGTTTAGATGTATCAGCGGTTTACTATTTACTCATATAAGACGCAGTGGCAACGGAGTCTGTACCACACCAGTCTGCCAAGATGAAGAGCTTGTTGATAGTGATCGCGCTGGCGGCGCTGGCGCTGGCCGAGGAGCCGGTCCAGTTGTACTACCACGAGAACGTGGGCATCGCGGAGGCGGCGCGCATCAAACGAGCCGAGCAGGCGCACGACTTCGACGGCAGCAGGATCGTCGGTGGCTCCGCCGCCGCCCTCGGCGCTCACCCGCATCTGGTTAGTGTGTGCTACAGACACATCTTTTATTTCCAACCTTAGTTCAATATAAAGTAATGTTCATATATTCACTTCAGGGAGGACTGGTGATCACGCTGTCCACCGGCGCCACCTCCGTGTGCGGCTCGTCTCTGCTGACCAACACACGCTCCGTGACCGCTGCCCACTGCTGGTGGGACGGTCGTAACCAGGCGCGTCAGTTCGTCGTGGTGCACGGATCTGTGTTGCTGTTCTCCGGCGGAGTGCGCACCGCTACATCCAGCGTGGTCATGCACGAGAACTGGAACGTTAATACTCTACACAACGATGTTGCAGTCATCATCCACGACTGGGTCTCCTACACCAGTCAGTATCATTAGGAACCTTGTCTCCATGTCTTCTCAGCTACATCGCTACGAAGGTGTAAGGTGTACGTTGTCATTACAGGTGCAATCCGGAACATCGCTCTGCCCAGTGGATCTCTACTCAACAACGACTTTGCCGGCACGTGGGCGCAAGCTGCTGGCTACGGCAGAACCGCCGATGGTAAGTGCTGACTATTTTTGATATTCATGTCTGCTTTGCATACGTTTTGCAATACACAAGGAGGGTACCTTGTGTACTGCAAAACGTATCGTTTAACTTGCACCGTCGTGTTGCAGACGCGAACATGTTTAGATTAGTAAAAAATTGTTATGATTGTTTGCATGAGCTAGGAGCCGCCGGCGCTATCACTAACAACCAGTTCAAGAGCCACGTGTGGCTGCAAGTGATCAGCAACAGTGAGTGCCAGCGTACTTACGGCGTCGGCATCATCCCCTCCACGCTGTGCACCAGCGGCGTGGGAGGCGTCGGCACCTGCGGCGGCGACTCCGGCGGACCCCTCGCTATCAACAACGGCGCTGTACTGGTAAAGAACGCTACCTGACATACTTATATTATCTTGATTCAGGTTTATAAACAACTTAACACATTTTATCATGATTTCAAATAAAAATTTTGTTAACAGATCGGTATAACATCATTTGGATCTATCGGAGGCTGCCAAATCGGGCTACCGGCCGGCTTCGCGCGAGTCACTTACTTCGCGTCCTGGATACAGGCTAGACTTTGAAGCTCTCGCGTCGTCATCGTCGGCTAACTTGTCAATAAAACGTTTTACAACATGGATTTAGTTTTATTGTACTCACCTTCACCATTACGTCAACAACTATTTCACTCTTTATTCCATGAGTCTACTACTGCGTAGTGTATATCGTCGTGATGTTGTCTTTCACAGACTTTTAACTCGAATAAAACCTACCTGCATAATAATACCTATATGCATTGATATACAATACACCCGATATTGGCTACGAAGGCTAGCTTCTCCCAATGTTAAACAAATGTTAAAGCAATGCTTGAATGTTACTAGTAGATTTAAAAATACTCGTTCACCGAAACGAAATACAAATATTCTTTAAGACCAGTCGTAGCTGTTTTAGACAAAATACACGCTGTTGCGATATATTTGCCAGTTAAATATAGTTTCCTAGTTGGTGCTATCTCTGGGTGGAGTGCAGGTGCCACGTATGCCGCTTGTGGCGGCGTGCGGCAGGATTAATGCCGAAGCTTGTACCGCAAACCGCACGCCTCGCGGTTGCCTCATTTTAGGTCCTGGTGGGTTCTACTTGACATAAGAGTTAACACGAGCTGTCGAGGAGCAGTCACGACTCTGAACACTTCCTACGAAGTCTATTGTCATGACACCAGTAGGTACAACCTGCGGCGCCAGCAACTAACTTCATCAGTCATTCCAAGAGGAGGATTAAATGAAGCTTACGACTGTTCCTCTGATATGCTAATAACTTGATTAGTTGTTTGTGTTAATTCGTACCTACTTCGCGTCATGTTCGCGTACACCTAGGCGTGACAAATTATATCCGTTTACAATATTTCATAGTAGGTATATCTTACTTGGGTAATAGATACAAATACATTGAGCGTGAGGCTGTTTTAATCGATAACTGGCTAAACTGCAGCTTCTAGAAGGGATGCTAAACTCAAAAAAAATTGTAAATTCGTTTATTTTACTATGTAGAGATTGCAGGGATAAACTCTGCACTACTACGGGTTACGTTAATCTAACGGAGATAGAGTATCAGTTTATATCATAAATCTAAAAAATATGTTAAGTATAAGAAAGAAAAGTACTTTTAGTAAATCTCTGTATGATATTATTGTGATATATGTATGTAGTTACTGCTCCACGTGCAGCACTCGATGTCTATCACTTGAAAAGAGAAACAATCATCTGAGCGGGAAAGTACGTTGTAGCGGATCCCGACCTTCAGTTCCAAGTACCTACGTTGAAGGGTTCACCTCACGGGGGCTACCTTCATAACTGATCCACGTTACTCTTAGTGGCAGCTTAGGGTTCATATTGTGCAATATTTTTGACGGTTTAAATACAATGTCTGGTTCGATTTTATCGTGAAATTCGCTCAATACTGTAAATCTAAACTTGCAATGGGGACTTTGCGTTATTTAATTAAAAGTAGATACAGGTCAGCACGTTAAACGCGGTGGTAAGCCATGAATACATCGTGTCTCGCATCTCGAATCTGAAGCATCTGAACATTTAGTCGCGGCTTGTAGTTGTTTCACTGAGAGGATGGGAGGATGTGAATGTTCGCGAGAGTGTGGACGGAGCCGCGCGTGCCCTGTGTCTAACTACTAGAAACAAGTAATTAGTTTCATTTCGTCGTAATCAATCTTACTTATCTGTAAACAGTAGCAGACGCGTCATTACTAATATTTTCCTTTACTTTATCTCTAAAACGAACGTTAACATAATCTATAACCGTGAGCAATAGCGGCCAAGTGCGAGCTCACCTCGCTCGCGCACGGTCTCTACGGGATACTCATATTTTATACATTACAGTTCCATCTGTTGGAATATTTGCACAAAAGTTAATAACTCGGTAGTTAACCGGAAATAGAGATTACCGTTTGGCTCCAACTTTAACAACAGTTGCAAGAACATACTCGCGGGATAATAGCTAAGCAAACATAAACATATTATACATACGGAGTCTACGGATTTAACGATATTATGTCGGTCATCTTGTTCACAAACCCCTCACTCCTCTAGTTATAAGGAAGCGTGACTACACACTTGTTGTTGAGACGTATATCGTTTGCTTCAACTCAGACCTCGTGCGATAGATAAGTAAGATCAAGACTCACTTACACGCAACCCTAAGTACAGATTTCAAATTGCTAAATCCAATCTGCATTAAATCCATGGTGATAAGATAAACCCTACCCAATAACATAGTATATAAGTTGTAGTACTCGAAGATTCTGTACCACAGCCGAACTAAGAGAGAAACATGAAGAGCTTGTTGATAGTGATCGCGCTGGCGGCGCTGGCGCTGGCCGAGGAGCCGATCCAGTTGTACTACCACGAGAACGTGGGCATCGCGGAGGCGGCGCGCATCAAACAAGCCGAGCAGGCGCACGACTTCGACGGCAGCAGGATCGTCGGTGGCTCCGCCGCCGCCCTCGGCGCTCACCCGCATCTGGTTAGTGTGTGCTGCAGACACATCTTTCATTTCTAGAGAGTAACTAACTAACTCAGTTGCCTTTACAGTGTACGGGAATGTATATCACTAGATTTCAAGGTTCTTGTTATGTGATGTATTGTGTGTCCACAGGGAGGACTGGTGATCACGTTGACCAACGGCGCCACCTCCGTGTGCGGCTCGTCTCTGCTGACCAACACACGCTCCGTGACCGCTGCTCACTGCTGGTGGGACGGTCGTAACCAGGCGCGTCAGTTCGTCGTGGTGCACGGATCTGTTCGTCTGTTCTCCGGCGGAGTGCGCACCACTACAACCAACGTTGTGATGCACGGAAGCTGGAACCCTAACAACCTCAACAACGATGTTGCAGTCATCAACCACAACTTTGTCACCTACACCAGTCAGTATCGTAGCAGAATGTCTTCATATTTGCTGTACGTCACGGTGTTGCTCTCATCAATTAATATGTTTTGTTGATTACAGACGTGATCCGTAACATCGCCCTGGCCACCGGCAGCGCCAACTACGTCGGCACGTGGGCGCACGCCGCCGGCTTCGGTAGAACTGCAGATGGTGAGTGATAATGTCGTCATAACATATACGTCGGACGAACTCCAACGATTTATATTATCCAGATCAAAGGATGACTCTGAACATCTGATATAACAATACCGTGTATACAATGCAAGCACTGAACATGTGAGAGCAGATATTGAGATACTATTGATATTGAATGATGCTCATTTTCGCGTGTTTATACAGGAAACGCCGGCGCTATCACAAATAACCAGTTCAAGAGCCATGTATGGCTTCAAGTGATCACCAACGCCGTGTGCCAGCAGACTTACGGCAACAGCATCATCGCCTCCACTCTGTGTACCAGCGGCGCTGGTGGAATCGGTACCTGCGGCGGAGACTCCGGCGGTCCTCTCGCTATCAACAACGGAGCCACTTTGGTAATTATTACTGTAATACCTCAATAGGTTGAATGGTAACCTGTTGCTTAATGAAGCAGTGATAGTTGAGGACTTGGAGCATATGCCTTCCACGCATGTGGTCGAGAGTTCGAACCCAAAACCACGCATGTGGTTGAAGGAAAATATGGACTCAAGGCATAAACCCGTTCTCGTTCTGGGAGATCTTTTGCCGATCTTAGCCCAGCAGTGAAACAGTAGAAGTTTTAATTTATAGTCTGTTAAAATATGTACTGCTTAGGAACATACATTACACTCAAAGCAAGTTGTAATGCGTTAGAGCCATGACACTCTGAATTAATACACAACATATTTCTGTGAACAGATTGGTATTACCTCGTTCGGATCCATCCGCGGTTGCCAGGTCGGATTACCCGCAGGTTTCGCCCGAGTCACCTCGTTCGCATCATGGATCCAGGCCAGGCTATAAACACCACGAGTGTCGTAACATACTCAATAAAATGTTTTATAAAATGGATGTCATTTTATTTCACAATACTGTGACTGAGACTGTGGAGAAGTAATACGGGACCCTATTACTTAGACTTCGCCGTCGGTCCGCCTGCCCTCAGACTGTCATGAATCGTGATAGTTGGACTAGTTAATTATTAAATTGTTCCCAGTATACTGTAAACGTCATTTTATCATCACGGTGACCTGTCCTGAATTTGATTTTTTTGAATTTAAATCGATTTTGGTATCATTGAAAAAAATAAATAATATTTATTTATCTTTTCTACTTTTTCATCCATTTGACAGGCAGTCAACTTTTATCATGAAAAAGTTCACTGCATGTCATTAATTTTAGAGGACAGTAAGTTCTAGTAGTATAGCTTCGGCAACATTGCGTTGTTGCTCTCCAGTCTCCTCGTACCTTTCCTCACTTCGGATCAGTCACAATGTCTTTTGTGATAACCGCCAAAATGAGTAAGTGTATTATTTACACGGAATAATTAATACAAGATGAAAGGATGTGTCACTCTATTTCATTGAAGATGGCTGTCACCAAACTCAGCCTATGACACTTAACGTACGCTGAAATATGAGAAGGAATAAAAGGCTATTACAAATTAAAATGACCAGCCATATTTCAATGACATTAAAGTGGTACCTTGCACTAATACTTTGTGCATTATGTCGGAATTCGATCTACGTGCTTTCAGTTAGTGCCGTCTCTTAGGTCAGTAATGGGTATGTATATTGTATAGCTGCACATACTCCATATGGCACGCGCCACGCCCACATTCCCCCCTTCCTCTTGTGTTAGTTATTCCGTGATGATGATTGTTTATGTATTCAATTATTAAACATTACTTCTCCTTAATTAAACCTTACAGTACCTCGATTCTCTACCACTATCGACTACCGACAACCGGCTAGCTAACGAAATTTTGACATTTAGAATGTACTGCCAAAATGTTCCCTACGACACCCGTCAGAGGCGCTGATCAGATTTTGATACAAAATTTCTCAAAGACAGTTCGGTTGTCGGTAGTCGATAGTAGTAGAGAATCGAGGAACTGATGCCAAGACGACATTAGAATAATTTTGAGAAAGTTTTATGACGAACTAATAATAAGTTAAATACCGACTATCTTAAGATTTTTATTATTTTCTCATCGTGTATGAAATAGTTTAGTAAGTGTTATTCCCATTTTCGAAAGCCCATTAAACGCGCCAACTTTTAAGGGTACATGCCGAAAAAGCGTTGTACAATTCAGTTTGTCCTGAAAAATAATTATTTTTCAGGACAGACTGTCAAAGTTGAGTGATGAAATATTTTCAAGGCATAGTTCGCCATAAAAGGGATATTTTCAGAAATTCCAATGAAGTTGTGTGCAAATAATGAATTGAAATTTGTAGTAGCGTTACTTAGGAATACTCCACACAAAAAAAGAACTAGAGAAGAAGTCATTTGTAGCCACAGTAGACGTAAACTCATCAGAGGGTGGCAATTTACAAAAATGGTTGTCATTTTGAAACTACATGAGATAGATTTTTTTAAATATTTTTTGAGAGCCCACACCACCCGGCCTAGCTCAGGTTTTCGTTTTGACGTTGAGTTTTGGGACACGTTGTATCGGGAAAGCAGCGCGGTCTTCGCTCGCGATTTTCTTCGCGGGCTTGACAGATGAGCGCGGCGCGTGGTTTTTCCTTTCCTCTTACATGCGCGATTGTTCTTTCATGCGCGCTAGAGCGTGTGCGTAAAGGGGGCTATTGACTGACTGACATGATATAGTCATCTATCACAGCCCAAACCACTGGACGCATCGGGCTGAAATTTGCTATGCAAGTAGATGTTATGACATAGGCATCAGCTAAGAAAGGATTTTGATAAATTCAACCCCTAAGGGGTTAAAATAGGGAAGGAAAAGTTTGTATGAAACTGTGTTAATTTTAAACCGATCTTGCTGAGACTGCATGCATAAACGATACTACGTAAGTATCTTTTAAGAAAGGGTTTTTATAAATTCAATCCCTAAGGGGGTAAAATCGTTTTTTAACTATAAGAGGGTGCCTGGTTATATTACCTTAAAAAAATAAAAACAGTATTCAAGTACTCATGTACAGTACCAAAGGGTAACACTAACCAGAACTAATCATTTCTATCAGCAACAACCAATCATGTTTGGGACTCCCCACACTGTCGGCATATTACCCGCGCGCTTGACTTTCGAAACAAGTGATTCCCTGAACTAGACACTAGTCAAAATCTATGGTCATTCTTCTGGCAGCATTAATAGGGTACCGAGTAACTTGTTTTCCAGTACCAGTGTTTTACATGGAGCGACTGCCTATCTGACCTCCACAACCCAGTTACCTGAGTTATAACACGATACTCTTCGGTAAGACTGGTTGTCAGACTTTCAAGCTTCTGACTACTGTTAACGACTGTAAAAGATCTCCGAAAATGACAGCCGGGACCCACAATTTAACGTGCTTTCCGAAACACGGAGGAACTCGATATGTATAAGATCCATCCATCCATCCACGGATAACTGCGGCAAGCGTTGCTTAACCTCAGAGATCGATCCGCGCGGCTGTTGTTAACTAAGCCACGAGCTCCTCTACAGTAGTAAAGAGATGTTTGAAAAGATGGACCAGAAAATACACACTATAGAACAATTTTTGAAGGCTCGCAATACTTTCTGAGTGCCCCACGTATTATATAGGTTCCGTACATCGTCACTGAGACAAGCTGCAGTAAGTGCACACAACACTCTCCACAATAACAACTTGCTCTACGATACCATCGCTGATTGATTGTACTCGATCGTTTCCCTCGTCGTAAATATTGTTCATTGTTTACGTACCTAATGACTAAACAATTCGATTTTACCTGCTTGTGATAAATAGATAATATTATATATCTTTCATGAGCTTTACGTATTCTGACAACCAAGCGTGAGTTGTTTTTTTTGTACTAGGGATCAATCGATGCTCTAGCGGCAACTGACTCAAATACTTAAATCAACAGTTTCATAAATATGTTTTTTTGGTCGAAGTCTATGTTCCTTGCTTCCTTCTAGTTTTATTCCTTACAGTCACTGATGGAGACTATCACTATTACGTCGAACAAATAATATTTTATACCGCGAAGGTAAAGGGCTCTCTTTTTTATTAAATTCGTACAATGTTCAATCCATCAGAGCTGACGTCACCACACCTGGCCAAGTGTCCTGATCGACGAGTTTGAACCTAGAAGCAGAAGTTTTAACACAACTCCACTTTCGAGTTTAGTTTTAAAACAAACCCATAACTGAATATAAAAACAAATAAAATAGTTTGGTCTAACACGTACGGAGCTCCGAAACCCAGACGTCTAATTGGAAAAACACATGCATAAAAAAAAGCATAACGATAAGATAGTCACAGGTTTTACAATAGTATAAAAGTTTTGGTTCTAAAAGAACCTGCACCACAGCACAACTAGTAGACAAAGATGAAGAGCTTGTTGATCGTGTTCGCACTCGCGGCGCTGGCGCTGGCCTATGAGCCGATAGAGAACAATTACCACGAGAATGTGGGCATCCCGGAGGCGGCACGCATCATGCAAGCCGAGCAGGCCATGGACTTCGACGGCAGCAGGATTGTCGGCGGCTCCGCGGCGAATGCTGGCGCATATCCTTTCTTGGTGAGCTTCGCACTAGCTAAAACATTATCGTGTTTGCTACTCTACCTCAGAAAAAAAGGGATCATTTTGTTACATTGACATCTTATATATGACGTTACATTGTGCTACAGGGTGGACTAGTGATCACGTTGACTGACGGACGTACGTCAATATGCGGCTCTTCTTTGCTGACCAACACACGATCAGTGACCGCCGCTCACTGCTGGAGGGACAGAAACCACCAGGCGCGTCAGTTCGTCATGGTCCACGGTTCAAACCGCATTTCGTCCGGAGGAGTCCGCACCACAACAACTAACGTGGTTATGCACGGCAGTTACAACATGAACAACCTCGCCAACGACATCGCCATCATCAACCACAACCGTGTCGCATACAGCAGTCAGTATTATATAACAATAACTCTATGATTGACTGCATGTCGTCACTCCCCTCTCACTAACTACTGTTGTATGTTACAGATGTGATCCGTAACATCGGTCTGGCCAGCGGCAGCAATCAATTCGCCGGCACGTGGGCCAACGCCGCCGGCTTCGGCGCCGCTAATGACGGTGAGATGAAGTGAAAAACGTGACGTGAAATACAGCTATATACTATAGCTGTCTTTTTTTAAATGTTTATGAGTCAAAGTGACAGAGTTTATGTATTTGGCTTCTCAGGAAGCTCCGGCAACAAGAGGCACGTGAGGCTTCAAGTGATCACCAACGCTGTGTGCCGTCAGACTTATGGCGGCAGTATCATCGCCTCCACTCTGTGTACCAGCGGCGCTGGTGGAGTCGGTACTTGCGGCGGAGACTCCGGCGGACCTCTCGCTGTCGGAAACACTTTGGTAAATACCACGTGCACGTAATATTTTTATTTAACCCATTTTGATAATAATATTAACTTTTTGAATTGTTTTGTTTGTCAATAGATCGGTGTGACCTCGTTCCGTCATCGCAGTGGTTGCCGTAACGGTCACCCGGGTGGTTTCGCACGAGTCACATCTTTCGAGTCATGGATCCGCGCCAGGCTTTGAACACTTTTACAATCTGCATGAGGAATTTCAAGTCTAGTCGACAATCAAACGATGCGTTGAATGTATTAAATGATATCGAGCATAATTCCGAATAATTTCATTTGACACTAATCAAACTACTGACTAAAACTTTGTCTGATCGTCATTCCAATGATACCCTTCTTTCTTATCTTGTCCTTCTCCCACTAAGTACGTTGGAATTGGCTTCAGTCTCACCAGTTGCAGCTTACCAGTATTTTACTCGTTCCTGGAGCGATACTCCACAACCCAGTTACTTGGGTTATAACACGTTACCGTTAAGACTGGTTGTCAGAATTTCAAGCTTCGGGCTACCACGTTACTCCTGTGAAGATCTGTCAGATCTTTGAAAATGACGGCCCGGACCCACAATTGGACGTGCCTGCCGGAAAACGGAGATACTCATTATGAGTAATATCAGTCATCACTTCACCCAGCCATCACTTATCCCGGGAGGCCTGGCCGCGTGGCTTTTTTAACCAATCTGTGAATAATCGAGTTTATACCTCTACAATGTACTAGCGCAGGGATCTGTTATGTTAAGGTTATCGGAACTAAAAGTAATTTTGCAAGATATTTTTTTCCGACTTATGGTGTTTGTTAGTTAGTCGAGGTAAAATATTGCAAGCTGAATTAAAAGAACTTCTTTTCAACTCACTGAATTTACACTTAGTATGGTGGTCTAGTTCTATTGAAAATACATTCTTATAATATGTAGTACCCGGCATTGAGTATATTAGTAGTATGTAGCAGGTAAATTATATTATGTAGATAGTAGCTACAGGATAACTACCTAGGAACATTTAACAATTGGTACTTAACTCTTATTATTATAATAAATAACAGATAATTTCTTTAAAATTTAATTTTTCATTTACAGAGGAAATTGGTGAATTCTTTTCTTTTTATAACCTTATTACACAGTATAATTTCATGCTAGATACCTATGAAAATATCTACATTATTATAAAATCATCCTACTAATATTATAAATGCGAAAGTTTGTGAGAATGTATGTCTGTATGTATGTATGGATGTTTGTTACTCTTTCACGCAAATACTACTGAACTGATTACGATGAAATTTGGTATATAGGTAGCTGAAGACTCAGAATAACACATAGGCTTATCCTGGAGTTCCCTCGGGATCGGGTTTTACACGGGAAGGATTTTCCACGCGGACAAAGTCGCGGGCGGCCTCTAGTACGACATAAGTCCTATATTTTTACAAACTATAATAGCTAATTCTAAATTAAATAAATATATTTATCTCTGATATTATATAAATCCTTTCAAAATGTTCTCAAAGGTTATTTTCTCAGGTGTTTAGGTTTTTTATTATATATAATTGGCAACAGTTTCTCTGTTGCAAAGCAGTGGAGTATAGAGGGACATCAAGTTTAGCTGGCTCCCTACATGTATGTCTATTGCGAGCTGGCTTTTTCGAATAATGCTTCGTAGTATATGTATAAGGAAGTTAGAGTCAGAATTTTTATTTTCTTGAGAAGAGGTCTGCACGACTCAAGTTTATTAAACCGTACCTAAGTACCAAACCAATGAAGCCACGATACGCTGTTTAAGCCGCTTTTTCGCCTGAAATAATATTTAGTTTCTTTAGTGTGTGTACGTACTTAGTAATCCTAGTACATCATTTTTTTATGCGCTTCTTCCAATCACAATGTTTATCTGACACTATACCGAGAAATTTGGTATCTGGAACTTCGTCAATGGAGGTGTAACACCTCCAAAGTCAATGTCAAAGTCAAATATTCTTTATTTCAAAAATTTAAACAAGTATGTATTTGAAATCGTCAAAATATTTTTTATCGACTACCGTTTCGGAAAAGCTTGCTTGTGAGAAGAAACGGCAAGAAACTCACGACTTGCTCTTTTTAAATGTTAATATTTCCAAATTAATAACAATGTCACAATAATGATCAATAACAATGTCATTGTAATGATTTACTGTGTACAGTGTTGAACAAAAGTTAGCTTAAAAAAAGTAAAAGTTACCTAATTAGAAATGTAAAGAAAACTAATCTGTTGACACAGTAAATCATATTTCTTCAAATTGTAAAACATTATTTTGAAATAGACTTGGTAGAAGCAGCACAGTCCCAAGCTTTGTTATTATCTAAATAATCTTTAATAGTGTAATATCCCTTACGACATAAATTACTTTTAACTAATAACTTAAATTTATTGAGACTTAAATTTTGAATTTCACTCGGGATTTTATTGTAGAATCGCACACACTGACCTCTGAAGGATTTATTTATTTTTTTGAGCCTAGTGGCTGGGATAACAAGTTTGTCTTTATTGCGTGTATTAATGTTGTGCATATCACTCTTTTTTATGTAGGGCGATATTTTTATGTACATAAATTAAATTTTCATAAATATATTGACTTGCCACTGTCATTAGGTATATTTATTTCCTTGATTTTTTCCCTTAGTGAATGTCTACTTCCTAAATTATAAATTGCACGAATAGCCCTTTTCTGCAGCACAAAGATGGTTTGGGTGTCGGCAGCATTACCCCAGAGAAGAATTCCATAAGACATGACACTATGGAAGTAAATGAAGTAGACTAACCTAGCTGTTTCAATGTCAGTAAGTTGACAAATTTTCCTGACCGCGTAGGCTGCAGAACCAAGACGAAGTTGATGCAGTTACTGAAAGCTTTTGTAATTTATTGTTACAATTAGAGCAGCATGTAAGTTTTTGACTAGTTCGCTGTTAGGTTATTTCTTGAAGCCATTTTAGAACTGACTCTAGTGTAGTGTGTCCAGTATAAAAAACTACGCAGCTGACTGTTTTGCAGAACAATATATTTTATTATTATTCTCTAAATTAATGAATAGATAGTAGACATTATTTTTTTTGGACTAGAAAACTTGTAAAGGTTATTTTTTTGGTAATTCTGTAACATCAACCCCGAAACAGCCAGGTATAACCACCCTTCTAGCGGGAGAGTCCCAAATAACCCTGCACTCCACCCAGGGTGCAAGTTTATACATAATGTACTTTCCTCGTAAAGAAAAGGTAATTAGCTCGTACTTAGAGCGTGACATCGTTCTCCAACACTAACACATACTAATACACACACTAATACATATAGGTACATATCAATTATAAGTATTATGTATCAATGTTAAATAGGTATCTCAAATACATAAACAGCGTCTAGTGTTAAACAGCAACAAGTGCGCACTACACCGTGTACAAGTGCGCTCTCTCTGTCCTCGCGCTGCAGTGCAGCGAGCGCCGGACTAATAACTACTTGCTGCGATACCGTCACTGATTGATTGTACTCGATCGCCCCCCTGTCGTAATGACTGGAAAAGAATATCGCCAGTTTGTGATAAATAGATAATGCATAGGTATTATATGTATATCTTTCGTAAGCCTTACGTGTTGTATTAGCCAAGTGTGAGTTGCCTTCTTAGACTAAGGATCAATCGATACTCCAGGAACGACTGACTAAAATATTGATGTTTCATGAGAGACATGACACTCACTACACACCATATGCTTTTATTGTTTGAGTTTATGTTCTTCTTTTCTTCTACTTTCATGAAAACGTCGAACGAGAACAAAAAAATTGAGAATTCTCAATTCGACTGTTCGTTTATTTTCTGTTTGTTACCTCATAACTTTTTACTGGGAGGACCAATATTTATGATTATTTTGTTATTTGAAAGCTAGTGCTTGCCGCGTAGTCCCATTTCAATCCCGAAAAAAGGAACCGAAAATGTTAAAATAGAGGATGAAAGATTGCATGAAAGTACGTCTTTCGTCACGAAACTTTGTAATTGAACATTTGATATAACGACAATTTAAAGACTTTATATTTCAGCGATGGGATGGAAGGTAATCGGCACTTGTCTCACGTTAGCAGCACGTTTAGTGTTCGTAGGTACTACCCATATTCAGAAAATATTAGTTATTAAGATTCACTCAAAATGAAAAAATATAACAAAAACCGTCTTCCAACAAAAATTATTCCAAAACAAATTATAAAGTACAAAATAAATGTAGGTTTTTATTGGTACTATTCTTTTAAAACTACTTATCAAAATGCAGATAAGTACTAGATTCGACTTGTGTCTTTACCACACCAGAAGGTAAATATAATGCACTCACAAATATTGTTATTTTTTGGAGTATAAAGAAAAAAATAATAACAATATTTATACGTCTGTCTGAGTCCCCCTCCCGCGTGTCCCCGCGCCCCGCTCTTTATCGCGGCTCTAGTAATAGTGCATTGGTATGTATGTAGTTCTTACTTACAAGCTTACCCCGGCTTGTTTCTGTTATATACCACCAGAATAACAGACCATCATCATCGTGAGTCCTTCCTGTTCTGTGCCACATATGTACCGCTCTGCATTTTTGCTGTAGATTTTCTAACGCTTCTTGTTTCTATCCTTGAACTCACCCCGCCAGAAACCTACTCCACCTGACATCACCACAGCTGGCAAGGCATCTTGTACTTATGTCAAATAACTATTATAAATGTTTTCGGTCTTTTATGTAAGGAACGCTAAAACCAAATCGTGGAATGGGAAAAACACATCTGCATAAAAAAACCATAGCGATAAGATAATCGCACGCCTAGCAACTTGTATATAAGTTGAGAATAGGAAAGAACCTGCACCACAACACAACTAGTAGACAAAGATGAAGAGCTTGTTGATCGTGTTCGCACTCGCGGCGCTGGCGCTGGCCTATGAGCCGATAGAGAACAATTACCACGAGAATGTGGGCATCCCGGAGGCGGCACGCATCATGCAAGCCGAGCAGGCCATGGACTTCGACGGCAGCAGGATTGTCGGCGGCTCCGCGGCGAATGCTGGCGCATATCCTTTCTTGGTAAGCACTAGCTAAGAGATTTTCTTATGTGTTACTTTAACTCAACAATAACGAAATGGAGTATTATTTCTTGTAATCCCCATTTTAATAAATACGAACTCAGAATGAAGGCATGTTCTGTTGTAGGGAGGACTTGTGATTTCGTTGACCAGCGGCCATACGTCAATATGCGGCTCCTCTCTGCTGACCAACACACGCTCTGTGACCGCCGCTCACTGCTGGAGGTCCAGAGATCACCAGGCGCGTCAGTTCGTCGTGGTCCACGGTTCAAACCGCCTCATGTCCGGAGGAGTCCGCACCACTACCACTAACGTGGTCATGCACGGCAGTTACAACATTAACACTCTCGCCAACGACATCGCCATCATCAACCACAACCGTGTCGCATACACCAGTCAGTATTATATAACAATAACACTATGATTGACTGCATGTCGTCACTCCCCTCTCACTAAATACTGTTGTATGTTACAGATGTGATCCGCAACATCGGTCTGGCCAGCGGCAGCAATCAATTCGCCGGATCGTGGGCCAACGCCGCCGGCTTCGGCGCCACTGAAAATGGTGAGATGACATCACTATGGCGCTTTCTTCACTTTCCTAAGTATCTGTTATATTAATTAAAGTAATAACGTTCATTATGTATGGTTACACAGGAAGCTCCGGCAACAAGAGGCACGTGAGGCTTCAAGTGATCACCAACGCCGTGTGCCGTCAGACTTATGGCAACACCATCATCGCCTCCACTCTGTGTACCAGCGGTGCTGGTAGAGTCGGTACCTGCGGCGGAGACTCCGGCGGACCTCTCGCTATCGGAAACACTTTGGTAAAAGCACTTGAATGTGAAATTTTTATGCAGCTCCTTTTAATAATAATATTTTATTTATTAAATCGTACTTGTTTGTTTGTCAACAGATCGGTGTGACTTCCTTCGGATATAGGCCTGGTTGCGCTCTCGGTCGGCCGGCTGGTTTCGCAAGAGTCACATCTTTCGAGTCATGGATCCGCGGCAGGCTTTGAGCACTATGATTTACGAGTGGAGTTTCAAGTCTAGTTGAGAATTAAACCATGCATTTAATTTATCATATTTTATTCGGCATCATCATAATAATATAATATCATTTGATACTAATCGTCCTACTGACTACAGTTTCGTATGGTTAGAATGCTACTCATCAGCCTTGCCATTTTTCTTTGTTGAAGTCGGCTTCCAGTATCCACACTTACCGGGTGCAGCTGATTACCAGTATTTTACATGGAACGGCTGCTTACCGGACCCCCACAACCTAGTTAGCTATTTTTTCATCAGGGGTGGCCCAAACTAGATGGGAAACTGCAGTGCAAAAAGGCGCAAGGCGCAGTGGTTAAACTGGTCACCTCGCCGCAATAACCGTAGCGTCGCGTGTGGCGGGTTCGAATCCCACCCGGGACAAATATTTGTGTGATGAGCACGAGTATTGGTTCTGAGCCTGAATGTTAATTTATCTATATAAGTATGTATTTAGAAGTATATAAGTATGATTATCAGTTGTCTGATTACCATAGTACAAGCTCTGCTTAGTTTGGAATCAGATGACCGTGTGTGAGTTGTCCCATAATATTTATTTATTATTATTTATTATATGAGTGAGTGTGAGGTTTCCGAAGACGATGTCCAGGACAGAGCGAAGTGGAGGAGAAAGACTAGGAAGGCTGAACCCACTACCATATGGGATTCATAGCATGGAAGAGAGAGATTCTAGGGGTCTTGCAAGTAGGGCTTTTTTCGTCGTTGCTGCAGCCTTTGATGCAGCCGGCTATTGTGCGGTCGAAGACCGACTCCAACCTATGGGGAACCGCCCCAGGACCACGAGGGGCTTCAGGGACCTGGAATCCTCCGCCATCATACACTTTTGGGGTCTCGGCAGGCGTCACAGTTCGCACTTATTCCCACCAGGGACATCATTCACCTTTCCAACTACTTTTTTTATCTCTTTAACATTCCGTTTGAATACCACGAGTATAGGGAAAATAAGCCGTTAAGCCGCTTAAGATTTGCGGGCCCAAATTTGAGCGCGGCAAGTATCACGTGACCTTGACGGCCATCACGCACTGCAAACGACACAGCGTGGTCATATTATTGCCGTCAGGGCATTGGCGCAGATGGCTGAACCATTTAGAGATATTGACCACACGATCTCCACGCACAGTCGTCAGCAGGTGTTGTTTGGCCCCCCGAGTTTCGGCAGCAGGCGCGAGTGCGCCCGTTGCACCTACAAGTTGGGGGGCCAGCCGACTGTAATGGGTTGTGAAGTTCCATCAGCCGTCGAAAGTCAAACCAAGATACTTCATTGACGGTGCAATACCAGCACCTCCGCTTCGCCGTATGTCCTTCCCCGGGCTGTCACCAAAGTATCGTCGGCACAACAGAATATGGCGATACCCGGCGTTACGTTCCACATGAGTGGGCCTAAGACCGACCCCTGTGGAACCCCACTAGAAGCCATTCTGCGTGACCAACCTTCTTGTCCTGGGTAGACAATCGACCGTTGTTCTAAATAGGCCCAACTATACGGTGGATGTAAAGTGCCACACGTATACTACTTCAGGGTATGCCCGACTGTCAAATTCATCCCAACTAGCACACAAGCGCTATAACAAGCTGCACAATGGCCGATTAAAGGATTTTTATAACGCCTTAGACTCCTTTAGTAAGAAGTGTAGTGGTTCTATAAGCGGCTACAAATGTCTTGTAGCGTCAAATAGGCCCATACTGTCCAGCTTATAGCTCGACATTGGATCTACAGTGGTCGTAAATAGTAATTATAATAGTACGTAGTATAGTAGTTATACAGGAGCGCTAAAATAAGATGAAGGTGGTATAATCGCGCTTCAAGACCTTTTTCGAAGTCTCTAGGCGCTAACCACCTCTTGTACAGAGGTGGTTAGCGCCACGAGACTTACAGAAAAAGCTGACAAATGAGGAGACATTTATTTTTACGGATTGGATTATTAAAATAACAAGTAGTCTATCTCTTTTATTTCTTCGTGTACGTGATATGAAAGTGCGAGTACTAGTTTGCTGACAATATATATGTATATTATCGTCAATATTCTCATGCGCCCTCAAAATATTCAGTTTTAAATGCAAAAATTATATAGATATGTGGATTTGGAAATTGTATTTTGAACATAAATAAGACTTTGAGGGTTTTTTTTTTTTTTTTAATAACCCATATCTGTCCCACTGCAGGGCAAGGGTCTCCTCCCAAACGAGGGGGAGGGGTTAGGCCTTGAGTCCACCACGCTGGCCAAATGCGGGTTGGGGACTTTGCATGCCCTCAATAAATGTATTAAACAAATTTTAGGCATGCAAGGTTTCCTCACGATGTTTTCCTTCACCGTTAGAGCAAGTGATAATTATTTCTAATACACACATAACTTCGAAAAGTCATTGGTGTGTTGCCTCGGATTCGAACCTGCGACCACTTGCGTGGGAGGTGCCAACTTAAACCACTCGGCTATCACTGCTATTGAGGGTTACAGATAGTTTAATTAGGGTTATAGGTAACAAAATATGATTTTAATTATGTTAACGTTACCAGGCTATAGATTCATATGATCTTCAAAAGATCGTTATAACCTCAAAAAATATGTTTACCAAATGCTGTAATGGCGTCTCGATCAAGCAGCTCTCAGAGTTGGTTACATCTGCTCTAGCGGCTTAAGCTGTACAAAGGCTCTAGTGTTTGCTGTTGTAGACTTCAAGGTTTTGCAGTTGTGGCATAGGAGTGCTTCAATATAATTGTTTTGGTCGCACACCAGCATTTTACTCGTACTTTTAGGGGTCAGTTGTTGAATATTAAAATAGTTTGAAAGTCAATTTATAGTATGATTCTTTGAAAACAGTTGGCAGACTGAACCACCACTACACCTACGTAAATATTATTATGATAATAATTTTACGTTTTAGTATAAAGGTATATTACTCGGTTATAGATGTATAGTTATAAGAGCGTTAGTTCATGCTATTAAAGCGCTTTAGGTGCTTTAACATAATTCTGTAATCCCCATGGCTGTAAAAATGTTTCGAATGATACCTTATACATTTATTTGCCGTACAGAAGCCGTATAAATATCTGATATAACGCTCAAGGCGCTATTGAAGACCTACGCAACTCTTTTATAGATGAGTAATACACTAGCCCTAAAAATTCTGTTATAGAACCTAAGGCATTACAAAAAGCTTATTTACGCTCTTGAGCGCTATAAACGCAACGCATAACTCCGTTTAAACTCCTTTATCTCCTAAAGTCCCCTTATACATTTAACGGTGTTATAGAAGATTCCGTTAACTCTATTATATTTCCCTAGGCTGTCTAGCGATGCAATTACATGCTCATATATCACTATAAGTCATTAGTTTCCTACTAAACGGCTACTGTCCCGCCTAGCTGTTAAAGGGTTTTTTAAATAGCTAGCATACAACTTATAGAAAATTGTACAGCATTTGAACGACTCTTATGTAACTATCAGGCTGTATAACGACTATATAAGCAGCTTGTGTGCTAGTTGGGATGTGATTAGCTATGTAACAGATATTTACAAGTGCTGGAACCGCTCCTTAGAATCAGGAATCAAAGTAATGATAATCGGCTTCTTCTAGTCGTCATAAATATACAAAAAACATTTTTTTGGCTCCCTGATAGACCCACTACCTTGGCGTAAACAAATCATATCAACAGTCCAAGTAATATGGTAAGTACTTTCATTTGAATAGGAGCTGTCGCAGAGAAAACATCAAAATGTAAAAAAAACGACATTAGAGCAGTCAGTCAATGCCCTCGACTGAAAAAAAATTCTGCCAAAGGAGTACATTTCGACTTGTTGCTGTCATCAGGGGACTGTTTTTCTATTTCCCTTAGTCGCACGTCGGAGGAAAGAGTTCTAGATTGGAAGAACTTCAATTGAAGATGAACATGGCGAAAAACGCCTTTCGCCGCCCTTATTGAAGATAACGTTAGCAGATCAAAGAATGACCATTAAATATGTAGCTTAGATCATAGACATCTCATATGGTAGCATTTTAAGGATTTTCTCTAACAAGTTTCTCATGAATAACGTTTCCGCGCGTTAGGTACCATAAATACCGGTGAACGAAAGCGAAAACATGTCGACATTTCAAGGGTGAATCTTGGAAAGTTCCAAACGGATAAAGGACTTTTTTGTCACGTTATTTAACAAAAGACTACTTGAGTCAAAAGTCTCATTTCATGTCTCACTCGAGCACAGTTCTCAGAATAATTATGTATAATACGTGGAAAACGTTGTTGGTTTCACATATAAGAAGTACCTATTTGTATTACTTTATAACAATGTAAGTGTGTAACTGTTTGTTTTTCCCTAAATTAATAAATAAAATAAATAAATAAAAACCCACTATTTTGATCTCAAAACTAAACGACTATTCATGACTTGGAAAAGAGCCTTCTCATCAACAAAGGAGGACTTCAAGGTGTAAAGGTCGATGTTTGATTCCCGCGTGTTTTTTCAAAACGCTGTAAGAATTACTAATAAAAATAATTGAAAAAGAGAACCATTATAATAGGCTCCCATTACAAATACCAAACAGGAAGCTTACGAGAAGCCATTATGAAAAAAAAAACACGGGAAATAGCTGAAGTGCTGATTGACCAAGACCAGCTCTGGCTCACAAGGTCGCAGTTGCGGTGGCTGCCGTTCGAGAAACGGCTTTCGGATTGCTTCATTACGCATCCTATTTGCTAGATCCATCTCTTAGCTACTCCTATCAATTGCAATGGCCTATAAAACACTTCATAGGCATGAAGTTTGTGATTTTGGGGCATTTTGGGAGAGTTTTGAAAGATAAGGTATTTATTTCTATGGGAAAATTAGGATTAGAAAAGAGATCGATTAATTTTATTAACTTGTTATGAGACTATGTAAAAAAATTTATAATTTTTTTACACCTTCATTATCATTTAAATTATTTACTTGTACCTATTCCATTTGCTACAAAAGCTTGACATTCGTTTCACATTCCACTATTGTGCGCATACACAAATAACAATATTACGAATGTTCGAATAGATACATATCAATAAAATTATAAGTATATCAATGTAGAAAATCTCAAATAGATAAACAGTGTCTAGAGTAAAACAGAGAAAAAATTGTTGATATCGTTTTCGATTTCAAAAAAGGTTTAAAATTTTTCGTATATGTTTATCGATTATACGTTTTATTAATAAAAGTATATACAATTGATTCACGTTGAAGACAAAGTAGTTATATATTACATATCGAGTTTCTCCGTGTTTCGGAAGGCACGTTCAATGGTGGGTCCCGGTTGTAATTTTCGGAGATCTATGACAGTCGTTAACAGTAGTCAGAAGCTTAAAAGTCTGACAACCAGTCTTACCGAAGGATATCGTGTTATATCCCAGGTAACTGGGTTGTGGAGGTCAGATAGGCAGTCGCTTCATATAAAACACTGATATTCAACTGTATCCGGTGAGACTGGAACCAACTCCAACATAGCTTGGAAGAGAGGTGAAGCTGATATTGACACGTTGGTGAGTTGTAAACTGATCTGTTCTCCCACATTGAATGTGGTTCCGCACTCCGTCAGCGGACAAGCCGCAACAAGTGCGCACTACACCGTGTACAAGTGCGCTCTCTCTGTCCTCGCGCTGCAGTGCAGCGAGCGCCGGACTAATAACTACTTGCTGCGATACCGTCACTGATTGATTGTACTCGATCGCCCCCCTGTCGTAATGACTGGTCAAGCAAATATTTTATTGGCCAAGTGTGAGTTGGCTTCTTGCGCTAGGGCTCCGTATGATAGAAACTCTAGAAACCACTGACTGAAATACTGCAACATGGGGTCTTAAATATTCCTAAAAATGTCCTATAGTAGTTTATGGATATAGCCTTATAGTACTGGCAATGTCGAATAATTTAAAAATGGTGAAGGCCAAGCGAGGATTGGCATAGAAACTAAGACACCAAAAGGAAAGATACCTAGCAGCTCGATCAATCTGCCCGTGACCACGATCAGTGTTAGTCGGACATTTAAAATACCTAAGGTAACCTTTAAAGTGCGACAAACACATCATCGTCAACAGTTTTTTTCGACCTCACGCAGTGACTCCCTGCCCTGTGGCACTTGTGTTCTCTTTATTCTTGCTGACCGACAACTGCAGTTGACCAAGTGTCCTGTATTAATATTGTCACAAAATTTAAATAATTTCAGTCCTAAGGAACTCTAAAATCCAAACGTGTCATTGGAAAAACACATCTGCTTAAAAATTATAGCGATAAGATAATCGCACGTCTAACAACTTGTATATAAGTTGAGAATAGGAAAGAACCTGCACCACAGCACAACTAGTAGACAAAGATGAAGAGCTTGTTGATCGTGTTCGCACTCGCGGCGCTGGCGCTGGCCTATGAGCCGATAGAGAACAATTACCACGAGAATGTGGGCATCCCGGAGGCGGCACGCATCATGCAAGCCGAGCAGGCCATGGACTTCGACGGCAGCAGGATTGTCGGCGGCTCCGCGGCGAATGCTGGCGCATATCCTTTCTTGGTGAGCACCACCAGCTAAGAGCTATTCTTGTATGTTACTTAATTATATTCTTCATTGTGATCTGATGAATTACGGTATGTTGTGGTACAGGGAGGACTATTGATTACGTTGACTGATGGCCGGCAATCTATATGTGGCTCGTCGCTGCTGACCAACACACGTTCCGTAACCGCTGCTCACTGCTGGAGGACCAGAAATCACCAGGCTCGTCAGTTCCTCGTGGTCCACGGTTCAAACCGCATCTCGTCTGGAGGAGTCCGCACCACTACCACTAACGTGGTCATGCACGCCAGTTACAACATGATCACCCTCGCCAACGACATCGCCATCATCAACCACAACCATGTCGGATACACCAGTCAGTATTATATAACAATTACTCTATAATAGACTGCATGTCGTCACTCCCCTCTCACTAACTACTGTTGTATGTTACAGATGTGATCCGTAACATCGGTCTGGCCAGCGGCAGCAATCAATTCGTCGGATCGTGGGCCAACGCCGCCGGCTTCGGCGCCACTAATGATGGTGAGACGATGACACTATGGCGTGTTCGCAACTTTTTAAGGCATATATTACATAAATTAAATTAATAACGTTCATTATGTATGGTTA
The DNA here is from genome assembly GCF_050436995.1 of Anticarsia gemmatalis. Classification (NCBI taxonomy): domain Eukaryota; kingdom Metazoa; phylum Arthropoda; class Insecta; order Lepidoptera; family Erebidae; genus Anticarsia; species Anticarsia gemmatalis. Next base: position 90,169 of record NC_134756.1, on the reverse strand, counting down.
CACAGGAAGCTCCGGCAACAAGAGGCACGTGAGGCTTCAAGTGATCACCAACGCTGTGTGCCGTCAGACTTACGGTGTCGTCATCGCCTCCACTCTGTGTACCAGCGGCGCTGGTGGAGTCGGTACCTGCGGCGGAGACTCCGGCGGTCCTCTCGCTATCGGAAACACTTTGGTAAAAGCACTTGAATGTGACATTTTTATGCAGCTCCTTTTAATAATAATATTTTATTTATTAAATACGTACTTGTTTGTTTGTCAACAGATCGGCGTGACATCCTTCGGACATATCGATGGTTGCGCTATCGGTAAACCGGCTGGTTTCGCAAGAGTCACATCTTTCGAGTCATGGATCCGCGCCAGGCTTTGAGCATTAAGATCTGTATGTGGAGTCTAGTCAGTAGCAGACAATAAAACAATGCATTGAATTTATTCTAATTTATTAAACACAACCTCCAGTCTAACCGGTAGCAGCTGAATACCAGTATTTCATTTAGTTAGTTTGTTAGTTAGTCGAGGTAAAATATTGCAAGCTGAATTAAAAGAACTTCTTTTCAACTCACTGAATTTACACTTAGTATGGTGGTCTAGTTCTATTGACAATGCATTCTTATAATATGCAGTACGGGGCATTGAGTCGAGGTTTTGCTCCTGACAACGGCGAGCTCCGTGACCGACGGCAGTACGTTTAAGTTATGGTTGTAAATTATTAAGTCTACCGTGGCCGGAATGTTGCATCCCGTGCACACGGGTTTGTCCTCAGACACAGGAACTAGTGCATTAGACACAGTGCTTTAAGTTAATCGATGTCTTGATTAATTCACTGTATCAATTAGGGTTGTTCATGATTGAAACCATTTAGACAGGACTGCTGCATCCAGGGTCGGCTCCAGACGAACGAGAGTAAGCTTTAAACAGTACAAGCTCTTGCTTGACTGAGCTGCTGCACTGAGAATTGGCTCGGCAAAGAACAACAGCACACACGTTCTGTTGTTCTTTAGTTTCGCGGCAAAAGCTTTATACAAACGTATATCTACATATACTTATAATAAATCTGTAGACGTTCAAGGTCGAGAGGTCTTCCTCTCTGTATGTTCCAGTAACACGTAAAAACTACGGGATAGTTTGCACTAAAATTTGCTATAATCATAGAACAGGTATTGGAGCAACATATAGGATAGTTTTTACATGAGTTTACCTACAAATATCATAGACGGCGTTGTAATCCATTTTACAACATTCCCCGAACTTATTTGTTTTTGTTTCATTATTTAAAAATGTAAATAGCAATCAAAATGACCATGCAATATCTATACTTACAATAAATCTGTGGAAAGGTCAATTTTGTACATTAAATATATAAAAAAAAACAATAGAGGATGTTAAGAATGTACTAATGTACTAATAATATGTACCGGCTCTGTCATTTTTTTTCTGTTTCTCAGTCTGTCGTCCGTCTGTACGTTCCAGCATCACGTAAAAACTATCAAATAGAATGCACTGAAATTTGGTATATACATAGAATATGTAGTGGAGCGACACATAGGATACTTTTTTATCTCATGAAAATTCTTCAATTTCTAGAAAATTGGAAAAAATAAGTAAACGTCATAAACAGGTAACATAAAACTATGACCGATCATTTTGGCTTTTGTTCAATGCATCGTTGTGGCGCATGGTTTATTGCTCCGTTCGTAATAATTTGTGTGTGGGATCAAACCTCATCAGAGACGACGAGTGAGTGTTGTACGTTTCAAATTACTGTTTAAACATTTTTATAGATTTTAGACGGTGTTTTAAGGCTTTTGCAAAGGGAAAAAAAATCAGTCAATGTACAAGAAAATAGTAACAGGATGAAACCTTTTGGAATAGGAAGAAAATATCGCAAAAATTATAGGAAAAATAATTTACGGGCAATTTGAGGTCGAGAAGGGCTTTTAGAAGAGTAAAAAACGGTTTATCGCATTTTCCAGACAAATACGAATCCTAGAAAAAAAGTTAAATGGCAAAAATGTAGGTAATAGTAAGATCTACAACTTTGTACTTGCAATTTTTTTAATTAATTATCATTAAATTATTATTATTTTTACTTTCGAGAATTGGATATTAATTTTACTTCATAGCGCATTATTTTATTTGAACCTAAGTTTACCTATAAAGATCATAGATGGTGTTGCATTTTATTTTACAACATTCCCCAAACTTATTTGATTTTGTTTCATTCCGGTTCCATTCGCGTACACAACATAGCAGGCAGGTCCGCAGGCGCCGGCATGAGCACGAGAGAAGAGGTGAGCGCGAATGAAGATAAGGCACGGGCACGGACAGAAGAATAGGTCGGAGCGAAAAAGTTGTTAGCGCATTTGCATGCTGATATTTTATATAAAGAGTATCTAGCTCTAAATGTGCTGTAACGAAAGCAACTGTACGACGCTCACGCGAGCGGAGCCGCACAGGGCGGCTAGTGGAGTTACTAAGCAGAAGCGATTGATCTGATAGTAAAGTTGTGCAAGTGTGCATATTGTTATATTTTTTGGTACAATATTGAAAAACTTCACTCCAAAACAGTTTTATCATACACAATATACACACCCATGTATTGAAACAAAATCACGCCTTTTCCTACGGCGGTGGGCAGGGATCAAAGAATGCCACTTTTTAATTTGCTTTATTCACATTCATACGCATAAGACCAGTTAAAAACACTACGCAGCTGACTGTTTTGCAGCACAATATCAACGTTACATCTACCCCGGAACAACGAGGTAAATTGGCGCAACCGCGTGGTGTGCGTCCGCAGCCATCCTGGCGCACGCCACCCGGCCGGTCGTGAGAACACACGGTTTGGTGGATATGCCCATCGCCCGCCCTTCAAGCGGGAGAGTCCCTCATAACGCTTCACTCCACTAAGCACCACGAGGGTGCAAGTTTGTGCATAATGTATATCCCACGTAAAAAAGTAATGCCACCAAAAACATTCTGTAAAAAGCCCAAGTCTCGCCGTAAAAAGTTGTGAGATCTATATAATACCAAGTCGATTAATCTATTTAGTCTCTACTTAAAGGACCTTCTGTCTTAAGTTATTACATAAGTTATTATCATGCCAATATTAAAAATATTTTACGTTTAAAACAAATAGACCGACCTGGCCATCGCATGATTTGTATGTATTATACTACACAGCACGACGAGAAGTTAATGCTCCTGAAATTTTTATGGCGAATTTGTGTTTTCATGCGATGACCAAGTCGATCTATTTGTTTTAAACGTAAAATATTTTTAATATTGGCATGATAATAACTTATGTAATAACTTAAGACAGAAGGTCCTTTAAGTAGAGACTAAATAGATTAATCGACTTGGTATTATATAGATCTCACAACTTTTTACGGCGAGACTTGGGCTTTTTACAGAATGTTTTTGGTGGCATCTCACTTCTTTTTGTAGAACGAACATAAGTCCAATTTGTATGGAAAGACGTTTTTTCTTATAATTCAACATATTTTCCTATGGGAATGTTTTTCATTTTCATGGGCTAAACACCCTTACCCACCCTATATCCCCTCCCGTTATGCCTCGTATAGTATGTACCTATCTACACCTATTATTTATTATTTTCTACAGTAGTAATTATTCTTAACTGCAAATGTAATCTTGTAATCTTATACATTTATATGGGATTACAAAGTTAATGTTGCAGTTAGTGTATTTAGGAAACTGGACTGAAATTAGAAAATATTGAATTTTTCCCATGATTAAGACACTAAACCCTATTTGTATTCTAAATTTGAAGCTTCTAAGTCTGCTAGAAGTACCTTAGACTTTTGATGATCGGTGAGTCAGTGAGTCAGTGAATCAGTGAGTGACAAAATTCAAAATTTTAACAAGTTGTCATTCTTAAACTACTGGTTCAAATTGACTGAAATTTTAAATATACCGTGTTTATACAATGAATAATTAGTTGCTGAAAATTCAGGCTTCTTGTTTTATCCACAACGACATTATAGGGGGGTCGAAAATGGCCCGAATTGCTTCGAGAAAAGGATGGTACGGCCGTGCCGCTTTTTTTTGCTCGACTTGCGGGGGCACTTCCGTGCCCCCAGATTAGCTCGTACCGAGTGTCTTAGAGTGTGTGTCGTTCTTCAATACTAACACGTAGACATATTGTATATTATAGATACATATCAATTATAAGTATATCAAAGTAGAATATCTCAAATATATAAACAGCTTCTAGTGTTAAATAGGGAAATAAATTGCAGACATCGTCAAATTTTTTACTGATTTCAAAAAGGTTTGAAATATTTTCGTGTTTTTGTATCGATTATACGTTTTATTGATAAAAGTAGGAAAACTTAATTATATACAATTGATTCACGTTGTAGACAAAGGAGATGGTGAGCATTGATTGTTCGGAGACGTTGGTGAGTTGTAAACTGATCTGTTCTCCCACATTGAATGTGGTTCCGCACTCCGTCAGCGGACAAGCCGCAACAAGTGCGCACTACACCGTGTACAAGTGCGCTCTCTCTGTCCTCGCGCTGCAGTGCAGCGAGCGCCGGACTAATAACTACTTGCTGCGATACCGTCACTGATTGATTGTACTCGATCGTTTCCCTCGTCGTAAATATTGTTCATTGTTTACGTACCTAATGACTAAACAATTATATTTTACCTGCTTGTGATAAATAGATAATATTATATATCTTTCATGAGCTTTACGTATTCTGACAACCAAGCGTGAGTTGTTTTTTTTTGTACAAGGGATCAATCGATGCTCTAACGGCAACTGACTCAAATACTTGAATCAACACTTTCATAAATATGGTTTTTTGATCGAAGTCTATGTTCCTTGCCTCCTTCTAGTTTTATTTGTTATAATCACTGATGGAGACTATCACTATCACATCAAACAAAAACTATTTTATACCATCAAGGTAACAACAAACACATAATGGTGGGCAGTTTATCTAGTAGTAGATAAACAGGTTGATCCCTGTTCTCAGGCACTGGGTTTCCAAACGTTTCTTGTTTGTATCGTTGAACACAGTCCGCCAGAACCCTGCTCCTCCTGACCACACCACGTCCGGCAAGGCGTCTTGTATTTAATTCTTGTCATTTCTATATATATTTTATGTTTATGTTCAAAAACTTACAAATGCGCAGTCTGTATCATTGCCATTCGCGTTTTGACAATGAAACCAAAATAAATTTAGCAAATATTGTGTTACGGACTATCACGGAGTGAACAGAATAAATCGAGTTGCCATCTAAGATTTGTTCGAGAAAAAAAACACATTCAATTTAAATAAACGTAAATGATTTACATAAAGAATCTAATAATAGGAAAAAATGGATTTCCAAACTAATAATAATGTCCTCCGAGCCGATATCCGGCTATGGCGGTCAGTTTCATTGAAACTGGCCATCTTTGCAGGACTTTGTTTATAGTGGAACAGTGTGTGCACGATACACAGGTACACTCTCTATTCCTTATCTCTCATAACCCGGTGGGACGGATAACCGACACGACCAGTGAAGGGTCAGGCGCAGGGCCGTCGGCTTTACGTGCTCACCGAGGCACAGAGGTCTATGAACCTCAACTTCCTGACTCCGGGCAATCTCTGAGGAATTCTTAACAGAAAATCTCAGAAAAACTTTTTGGCCCGACCCAGGATTCGAACCCGAGACCTCTTGCGCGGCAGTCGCATACATTACCGACCGCGCCACAGAGAAACTAAGACAATAACAAAAACCAATAAGATTTGAACCCACTACAAAACTAGTTGGATTGATTTCAACCAGGGCAGGGTGTACAAACGACGTGCTAGAGCTACTCAAATCAATATTTTCCAAACTATCAATCTTATTTTTTATGTTACCTGCCTTCGATTTGAATAAATTTTTGCAATTTTCTCGAAATCCAAGATGTTTTATGAGAGAAAATAGTATTCCATATGTTGCTCTAATACCTATTTTATGACTATACCATATTTCAGTGCAATCCGTCCAGTAGTTTCTAAGTGATGCCAGAACATACAAACAGACAGATAAACTGACAGACAGACTAAAAAAATGCAGATTTGGTATCAGTAGTGCGATTTTCTACAGTCGGTACTGTCGAGTATCGAAATTTTGATATTTAAAATGTACTGCCAAAATAATAACTTTGACGCCCTTTAGAGGCGTTGACCGTTAACGCGATTCCTTAGCGCAATTCTGTATAATCTGTCCTGTCGAGTATCGAGAGTTTGACATTAAGAATGTACTGCCAAAATAGTTCCTACGACGCCAGATTAGAGGCGCTGATCAGATTTTCATACAAAATATCTCGATGACAGGTAGGTTGCCGATAGTCGATAGTAGTAGAGAATCGAGCTACAGATTTCATATAACATTTCTCGATAGCTAGCCGGTTGTCGGTAGTCGACAGCGGTAGGGAATCGAGCTACTGTACCCGTTATTTAACGACCCCCAATAGTTTTTAATTATAAATGATTTCGGTCCTTCACGTAATGAACCCGAGCAATAAAACCTACATTTGCAAAAACACATATGCATACAATTAAACAAAGCGATAAGATAGTCGCAAACCTAGGAATTGGTATATAAGTTGTGGATTGCAAGGAAACTGATCCACAACACAACTAGTAGACAAAGATGAAGAGTTTGTTGATCGTGTTCGCACTCGCGGCGCTGGCGCTGGCCTATGAGCCGATAGAGAACAATTACCACGAGAATGTGGGCATCCCGGAGGCGGCACGCATCATGCAAGCCGAGCAGGCCATGGACTTCGACGGCAGCAGGATTGTCGGCGGCTCCGCGGCGAATGCTGGCGCATATCCTTTCTTGGTGAGCAACTCAAGCTACGAGTTTATATTATTGTTTACTGGACCAGACCTTACCAGACTTCACAAGAACAAAACGAAATGGAGAACTAAGTATTGAGTTATTTGAATAAATACAAACTCAAAAATAAAGACATGTTCTGTTGTAGGGAGGACTTGTGATTACGTTGACCACCGGCCGTACGTCAATATGCGGCTCCTCTCTGCTGACCAACACACGCTCTGTGACAGCCGCTCACTGCTGGAGGACCAGAAGTCACCAGGCGCGTCAGTTCGTCGTGGTCCATGGATCTAACCGCCTCATGTCCGGAGGAGTCCGCACCACTACCACTAACGTCGCCATGCACGGCAGTTACAACATGGACACTCTCGCCAACGACATCGCCATCATCAACCACAACCATGTCGGATACACCAGTCAGTATTATATAACAATTACTCTATAATAGACTGCATGTCGTCACTCCCCTCTCACTAACTAATGTTGTATGTTACAGACGCCATCCGTAACATCGGTCTGGCCAGCGGCAGCAATCAATTCGCCGGCACGTGGGCCAACGCCGCCGGCTTCGGCGCCGCTAATGACGGTGAGACGATGACACTATGGCGTGTTCTTCACTTTTTTAGGCATATATTATTATAAATTAAAGTAATAACGTTTACCGTGTATGCTAACGCAGGCAGCACCGGTAGCAAGAGGCACGTGAGACTTCAAGTGATCACCAACGCTGTGTGCCGTCAGACTTACGGCGGCAGTATCATCGCCTCCACTCTGTGTACCAGCGGCGCTGGTGGAGTCGGTACTTGCGGCGGAGACTCCGGCGGACCTCTCGCTGTCGGAAACACTTTGGTAAAAAGCTCTTGAATGTGACATTTTTATTGAATCCGTTTTGATAATAATATTTACTTTATTCGATCGTTTTGTTTGTCAACAGATCGGTGTGACTTCGTTCGGACATATCGATGGTTGCCGTCGCGGTCACCCGGCTGGTTTCGCACGAGTTACATCTTTCGAGTCATGGATCCGCGCCAGGCTTTGAACATCACGATCACCGTGTGAAGTTTGTTAGTTGACAATAAAACGTTGCATTTAAAATATTGCATTTTAATAAGCACTAGCTGACCCGCGCAACTTCGCTTGAGTCACATAAGAGAATCATAATTTTCCCCGTTTTTGTAACATTTTTCCCTGGTACTCTGCTCTTAATGGTCGTGGTGTGATGATATATATAGCCTATAGCCTTCCTCGATAAATGGCCTATCTAGCACTGAAATATTTTTTCAAATCGGACCAGTAGTTCCCGAGATTAGCGCGTTCAAACTCTTCAGCTTTATAATATTAGTATAGATAAAACGTAAAACTATAATTCTGTTTAAAAACCCAAGAAGAAAGCGACTCGGAAAAATGTATAATCAAAACTTTGTTAGAGAAAATCGATCAAGCGACTTCAAAAAAAAGAGGAGTTACCTGATTATGAGTGACGCGTGGACTGAATTAAACAAATAATTCAGGAATTGGGCATTACATAGACTTGTCTAAGTAAAATTCCTGATCCTTTGCTACTCTAGACATAGTTTAGGGTAAACGCATCCTAGAAGATATGTACATTATTTTCCTTCCTAAAGCATCACACTCGCACAGTATGTGCTTCATGGTTTCTGCTTCTTCATTGCAGTGCCTGCATTTAGGGTCATCTATGGCTCCTATCTTATTAAGTATGTAGTTCGTGCCGTAGTGTCCTGTGAGAGCACCAAGTATTTTCCTGATGCTGTCTTTGCTGGGTATTAGGTTATTACTCTAGCTTTTGTTGACATTGTTTATGACCAGTTTCGAATGGGTTAGTCCAGATATGGCTTTCCATTCTTTCAGATGCTGGTCCCTGGTGAGGTTGTTTTTGGCCATTTTGACTGACGCATCAGGTAGTCCCATTATTGGTTCTGGACATATTGGGAGTGATTTTGATCCTGTCTGTGCAAGTTCATCAGCTTTCTCATTCCCATCTATGCCCGCATGGCCTGGTACCCAAACTAGTGTCACATTGTTTGTTCGACCTACTTTGTTCAGGTTCTTTATGCAATTCAGTACAAGTCCTACTGTACGAGTAGAATTAGTTTAAAAGATCCTAGACATCATTCATGATGAAGTACTGAGTATGTACCTACTTGTTAGGATTAGACAATTTATGCACAAATGTTCAATTTTTTTATTGATTTATATATTTTAGCTCGTTTCTCTAAAATTAAAAGTGTTGTCTGAGTCGTGCTTTCTGATGTCGTTAAAAATAATAAAAATACGCTAAATATTGTACACCTATATTACCTATGTTTTATATCTTTTTTCATTAGACAAAACTGGGGATGTTCGTGAACTGGGGATATTATAAAAAAAATGATAATATAATTCGCACTGTCAAAAACAGTCAAGTTTCACAAGTTTGTAACCCTTTCTGCGCAGGCTTAAATCTACAAGCTGTAATTTTACATTTGAATCGCGGTGAAATCAAAATAATCCATAGTCGTCATCAGATAAAAAGTCTTAATCTCAAATCTTAAAATGCTTGTATCTCAAAACTTAAGTGTCGGTTGGCATATATGTATAAGTATACCCTGTCGACTGGCACGATTAAATAATCTACATTGTTTTTTGGGTTTTCCATTCCCGGTTTCTCAGAAATGAAAGTATGTTCCCTTTCTGTAAATTAATATATCTGTAAAGTAATGTCTCTCCATGGCCAAGAATTATTTTCCACGTCGTCTGCAGTAACCGTCAAGTGTTAGTGCCGCATGTTAACGGAAACGTATTCGCCCCCACTATTCTCAGCAGTCTCATTGGTTTTGTAAAATTACAATGAGTTATATCGTTCTAAAACACTGGTGCACGGTTACATAGGTCGCTCTCTAGCTAGGACTACCAAAACATCCTTCCCTAGAGGCAGGGTCCCCTCATCTAAAATGTATAACTGACTTCCGTAGTCAATCAATCAGTCAGGACATGTAATTTGATGTATAGATAACATTGTAAAATCAATAGGAATAATAAAAACTGATAATACCCGATTAAATGCACAAATAAAACAAAAAACTCGATGTCAACATGATATCGTGGAAATACTTTTATTTGTTATCTCTTAGCTCTTTGTGAGATATAATCAATCAAAACAACAGCGCCGAACCCACCGGTGAACTACGGGGATATACTTTGAAGCGGAAATGCCTCAAATATAGCCACAAACAAAACCAACTAGCTCTACGCAGCTCTCTACGCGGCTCTACGCGTCTCTACGCCGCTCTACAAGAGAGTAGCCGCGCATGAGTAGCACAGAATGTAGGAGATCATATCACTGATATTTTAGTTTCATAGAATCCATACTAATCCATACCTAATATTATAAATGCGAAAGTAACTCTGTCTGTCTGTCTGTTTGTCTGTCTGTCTGTCTGCTACTCAATCACGCCTAAACTACTGAACCAATTTGCATGAAATTTGGTCTGGAGATATTTTGATACCCGAGAAAGGACATAGGCTACTTTTTACCCCGGGAAAATGACGCATTTCCCGGGAAAATTCAAGTGGCGAACTAAGTCGCGAATAGTCAATATTATAATGACACTAGCTGACCCGCGCAACTTCGCTTGCGTCGCATAAGAGAGAATGGGTCAGAATTTTCCATGTTTTTGTAACACTTTTTACTGTTACCTACTCTGCTCCTATTGGTCGTAGCGTGATGATATAAAATATGCTTTTTTTCACGAAAAATATTCTCAAAATTATTTATATCTCTTAGTATAACTAAGTCGCGCTAAGGCATATCCGCCATTAAAACAGTTGCCATGGCAACGGAATTTTGTTAATTCAATGTCATTATAATATTGATTTTTCGCGACTTCGTTGAATTTTCTGAATTTTCCCGGGAAATGCGTCATTTTCCCGGGGTAAAAAGTAGCCTATGTCCTTTCTCGGATATCAAAATATCTCCATACCAAATTTCATGCAAATTGGTTCAGTAGTTTAGACGTGATTGAGTAGCAGACAGACAGACAGACAGACAGACAGACAGAGTTACTTTCGCATTTATAATATTAGTATGGATTGAAATAACAAAATTCCGTTGTCATGGCAACTGTTTTAATGGCGGATATGCCTTAGCGCGATTTCGTTATATTAAGAGATATAAATAATTTTGAGAATATTTTTCGTGAAAAAAAAAAGATATTTTATACCATCACGCTACGACCAATAGGAGCAGAGTAACAGTAAAAAGTGTTACAAAAACGTGGACAATTCTGACCCATTCTCTCTTATGTGACGCAAGCGAAGTTGCGCGGGTCAGCTAGTATTATAAATGCGCAAGTAACTCTGTCTGTCTGTCTGTCTGCTACTCAATCACGCCTAAACTACTGAACCAATTTGCATGAAATTTGGTATGGAGATATTTTGATACTCGAGAAAGGACATAGGCTACTTTTTATCCCGGGAAATGCGTCAAAATTCAGGTGGCGAACGAAGTCCTGAATAGTCAATATTATAATGACATTGAATACACAAAATTCCGTTGTCATGGCAACTGTTTTAATGGCGGATATGCCTTAGCGCAACTTAGCGTTACATATATTAAGAGATATAAATAATTTTGAGAATATTTTTCGCGAAAAAAAAGCATTTTTTGTATCATCACGCTACGACCAATAGGAGCAGAGTAACAGTAAAAAGTGTTACAAAAACGTGGAAAATTCTGACCCATTCTCTCTTATGTGACGCAAGCGAAGTTGCGCGGGTCAGCTAGTCTTTAATAAATAAATCAATCCATTAACCACACCCATTGTTTACGACAAATACATCCGAGCGGCGAGGTCGACGTTATCTTATAAATACGGTTGGAGTCAGGTATTCTCATTTCAGAAATACGTCCGTACGACAGCAAGTGTCTCACTATAATGTATGGCATACCTAATCACAATGTTATGATAATTGATAATTGTAATTATAAGGTTATATCTCTAACGATCAAAACATAATAATAAATCAATATCACGCCTGTCAAGTGCGAGTCGAGATATACTTGCAATTTTTCTTGGTTCGTGTGAGTATTGTGAGGTAGCAAGAGTATAAGCTGATGCATATTATAATGAGTGGTTGGTCATAAATCAGCAGCCACCAGAATGTAGATTATTAACTAAAAGTAGTTAGTTATGAGGAGAACTCGCACGTCGCTCACACAGGCTGCACTTCCTTCAGCGACACAGCGCCGCACCTGACGATAAACAACACACGAGCTCGCTACGTGCTCTATCATTCACCTCAACTGATAATGACAAATCTGCAATTTGGCACACTTACAGTTTATGTGTAGAAGGAGTGCAGAACGCTAATATTTTTTTAAACAATGCTTATAAAGAACAATTATATTTTTATAACTTTTTAACATTAAATTAAACTAAACTAGAAATAATGAACAAAAAACAAAATAATACAATATATGTACAATATAAAATAAGGATACAAAAGGAGTGCGTCACGCGTCGTAGAATTTCTCCTTACCATCGTCGACTGGTAACGTACCCAGAATGCTGGCAGCATTGCCACGTTGCATGGCAATGCTAATTCTTTGGCCAAAGTAAAGGCCAGCATTCTGGTCACGCGAAGCATCGACGAGACGCTTCGCAATCTCTCGGTGGAGACTACGAGCACTCGGGCCCCACGGTCCTAAGGTTTCAACCCCAAACGGCACAAATACATAATAACCAATAATGTTACTATACTTGCGAGGCTTGAGGTTTTCTGCTGATGCGGCAGCAGCGCCCGCAATACCCACCGTACCTGGAATATGGGAAGGCGCCAAGGTCTCGACACAGGTTGCATCCCAAACCAAGGGCCTGCTCATACTCCAAGGCAACAACGACATACCGTCCGGCCTCTTCCCATCGTCATTCCCATGCTTATAAAGTATATTAAATCAATAAATAAAACATTACACACACTATTACGCATTAGACATTTGTCTTTATACATAGAGCGCTGTAATAGACACTGGTTTATATGTTTATCTACTGATGTCTTACTGAATATTTTCATATTATGTTAATTTTTCGGATACGGAACTCTAAAATCCAAACGTGCAAATAGACATCAACTTACATCAAACCATTTAAATGACATAATCCATAACGATAAGATAAACGTAGGGCAAATAATTTGTATATAAGTGGTGGATGAGAAAGAACCTGCACCACAACACAATTAGAAGACAAAGATGAAGAGCTTGCTGATCGTGTTCGCACTCGCGGCGCTGGCGCTGGCCTATGAGCCGATAGAGAACAATTACCACGAGAATGTGGGCATCCCGGAGGCGGCACGCATCATGCAAGCCGAGCAGGCCATGGACTTCGACGGCAGCAGGATTGTCGGCGGCTCCGCGGCGAATGCTGGCGCATATCCTTTCTTGGTGAGCAACTCAAGCTACGAGTTTATATTATTGTTTACTGGACCAGAGAGAGTAGACTTTACAAGAACAAAACGAAATGGAGTACTAATTATTGAGTTATTTTAATAAATACAAAGTCAAAAATAAAGACATGTTCTGTTGTAGGGAGGACTTGTGATTACGTTGACCACCGGCCGTACGTCAATATGCGGCTCCTCTCTGCTGACCAACACACGCTCTGTGACCGCCGCTCACTGCTGGAGGACCAGAAGTCACCAGGCGCGTCAGTTCGTCGTGGTCCATGGATCTAACCGCCTCATGTCCGGAGGAGTCCGCACCACTACCACTAACGTCGCCATGCACGGCAGTTACAACATGGACACTCTCGCCAACGACATCGCCATCATCAACCACAACCATGTCGGATACACCAGTCAGTATTATATAACAATAACTCTATAAAAGACTGCATGTCGTCACTCCCCTCTCACTAACTACTGTTGTATGTTACAGACGCCATCCGTAACATCGGTCTGGCCAGCGGCAGCAATCAATTCGCCGGCACGTGGGCCAACGCCGCCGGCTTCGGCGCCGCTAATGATGGTGAGATGACGTGACTATGGCGTTTCTATTACGTCCACGTGCATATTTTATGTAGGTCACAGAAATAATGTACACTGCGTTTTTTTATCCAGGCAGTACCGGTAACAAGAGGCACGTGAGGCTTCAGGTGATCACCAACGCCGTGTGCCGTCAGACTTACAATGTCGTCATCGCCTCCACTCTGTGTACCAGCGGCGCTGGTGGAGTCGGTACTTGCGGCGGAGACTCCGGCGGCCCTCTCGCTGTCGGAAACACTTTGGTAAAAAGCTCTAGAATATCGTCCCTTACGGAGAATATTGCCGATGACGTTATTTTTGTTTGACTCGTTTTGATAACTATGTTTACTTTATTGAATAATTTTGTTTGTCACCAGATCGGCGTGACATCGTTCGGATCCAACCGTGGCTGCGCGGTCGGTTTACCGGCTGGTTTCGCGCGAGTGACCTCGTTCGAGTCATGGATCCGCGCCAGACTGTGAATATCGCGACCACCGTGTGGAGTTTTCTAGTTAACAATAAAAAGATGCTTTAAATCAATTGTTTATTATTGACTTGAATCCATCGAATATCAATGTACGTGGGACACTCTGAAAGATTTGCGAAACTTAAATAATATGTATATTTTTTATTTCATATTTTTACGCATCTCTTTTAGTAGATTATTTATACAAGATTCACGCGTGTAAACCAATTCATGAAAAACTTTTCCTAATGCCTCTGAGATCTCTTTTGTGTAGCATATTTGAAAGAGTTTGAAGGGCGCTAGCATCATTTGGCACATTTTGAAACAGTCTATCGACTGGCTCTATGTTTCTGGGTCGTATTTCTATATTTCAATCAGTTCTTATGCAACCTAGTGCTTATAAACGCGCAAAGATTTCCTTGAATCAGCCACTATAACACATCATAATTCCGTGCATCAGTCAGATTTAGCGACACCTAGTGCGTACATTTGTTCTCTTATGCAAAGTTAAACGTGCAAATGACTGAAAAAGCCTTCCTGAATTAATTAACTACATATTTTCATTTTGTTTATATCAAATTAATTAGTTTGATTAAATTGTATTTTGTACTAGTGACCCGTACAAGTAAAAGACGACCATACTTTCTTCATTGGCTAAAATATGCCAACGTCACTTAATTTACAAAAAACTACATTACACACTTTTCCCATATGGTTTTCTCAAACTAAGTTTGAAGTCAGTAAAACGTTTCTGTTGGTGTTGAGCCACATTAGAAATTGAGAAATTTTATTGCCCAGAAATGTTCTCACGTTAGTTTAATTTCTCAGAGAGACACGGTAATTTGCTGTCACACACTGTCCCATACAATTAAATGAAACATTTAAAAAACCTGCGGCAAAAAAACTTATTTGCCTTTAAAAAGTAAAAAAATTATCAAAGAAACTTAATATTAAAGTACCTAAGAATGAATGTACCTATTAATAACTCTAACAAAATACGCCTCGTTGGGGGACCTTGCTTACTTAATTTGACTACTTACTATATTAAATGGTTCTAAATCAAACATGTCTAAGAACACTCGCACATAAGTCGCCTTTAATACAAAAAAAAAACTCAATTGAAATCACTGCATCCGTTCGATAGTTGTGATGCCACAGATAGACAGACATACATATAGACATGTCAAATTTATTACACCCCTCTTTTTTATAACCCATTACTGTGCTACTGCAGGTATCGTCCAAGGTCCAAGGGGGAGGGGTTAGGCCTTGAGTCCACCACGCTGGCCAAGTGAGGGATGGGGACTTCGCATGCCCTCAATAAATGTATTAAACAAATTTTAGGCATGCAAGGTTAACTCTCGATGTTTTCCTTCACCGTTAGAGCAAGTGATAATTATTTTTAATACACACAACTTGGAAAAGTCATTGGTGTGTTGCCTCGGGTTCGAACCTGCAACTACTTGCATGGGAGATGCCAACTTAAATCACTCGACTATCGCTGCTTAAAAAAAACTGTGATTCGCAAAACTTTCTGAGTGCCCTAGTATTCATTAATGCAGCCACAATTCTTCAAATAAATAAAAGCACGTCGAATATTAAAACTTAATTATGAAGGAAGGATATATCCTAATTTTCTAAACAACAATAAGCAATTATAAGTTTAGTACTTTCGGGTTGCAGTCGCTATGAGCAAGTCAGCCAACTCAAAACACAGGCTCACACTGAGTCAGTCAAAGCAGGGACTAATCACCGGATTGAGTTCCATCACCCCAGTCTGTTCCACTGAACCACATTCATTGTACTCAACAATCGTATTTGAAGCGATTGAAATCAAAATCTAAATTTTAATCAATGTTCAATCAAATCTCCTTTTGACTTGCAACCGCGCAGATCTAAGAATAGTGGACGCGGTTAATGTGGTAAAGCACGATAGCTAGATAGCTACCTACAATAATATATTATTTTAATGAGTATATTTTAAAATCCACCAGCTGTTATGACAAGAACAATATTATCCGAGCGACGCCGAGGTGGGCCGATACTAATCTTACAGATAGGGTTTGAGTGAGCGAGGTGGTCTAATGTGTGCGGAGCGACTGCGCGACGACAAGTATCTCACTGTAATGCATAATCGTAGTCTGATAAACGGATAATTATAATCTTATATCTCTAATGATCGTCGACACGTTTAGCAAGTCACGCGGTCAAGTGTGAGTCGGCTTCCTGCATTTGGTTTCACAAGCATTTTCTGATAAACGAACTATTATGCATTCTCAGAGTAAATAACATAGTAACGCACTAATAACAAATATCTACAAAAATATAAAATCATCTTACATCTTACACACATCGAGTTCCTCCGTATTTTGGAAGGCACGTTTAATTGTGGGTCTCGGCCGTAATTTTCAAAGATCTTTGACAGTCGTTAACAGTAGTCAGAAGCTTGAAAATCAGACAACCAGTCTAACCGAAGGGTATCGTGTTATATCCCAGGTAACTGGGTTGTGGAGGTCAGATAGGCAGTCGCTCCATGTAAAACACTGTTATTCAGCTGCATTCGGTGAGACTGGAAGCCGACTACTACATAGTTTAGAAAAAAGGCTAAGCTGATATATTTCCTCATCGATGAAAATAATTAGTTTAACAACTCTCTCTCTAGTAGAACTGTAACCCGACTAATAACAAAAGCAAGACACGACAATACATATTCATAGTGACGCTGACACTGAGAGGCGCTGCGCTCTAACGACGCAACACTCGCAACACTCGCAACACTCGCAACACTCGCAACACGCGCTACTCGCATGTCACGTTGTCGCTCACGTCACATTGTCTTCTGAACATGACTATATAATGAATATTAATATGTCTCCATACCATTTTTTGTTTACCAACATGACATTATTAAAACATTAATATTCTATTAGCTCTTAATCGGGACTCCGTCCGCGTGGAGTATAATTAAATGTATTTTTACCCACATTGTCCCCGTTCTCGTAGGAATTGCGAAATAAAAACTATCCAATGTCTTTTCCCGGGTCTTAAACTATGTTTACACAGTGTTTTAAGTAAATCAGTGCACTGAGTAGTGGCTTAGGCCTAAACAAGAGACATACAAACAGGTACAATCGCATTTAAAACATAAGCAGGGATTTTGTGTGACCAGTTGATGATAAAGACGTTTTAAATAATATGATATTTAACAAATTATGATAAGCAGTTTAGTAATTACGAGAAAGCAGATGTAACGGTCAAAATTAATTTGCCGCGGTCAAGTAAAAATAAATGATCTTTCCAGTAGGTACGGAACTCTGAAATCCAAATGAGCTCATAGAAAATGAAATCTGCATTTAAAAATATTTAATCCATAGCGATAAGATAAACGCAGAACAGAAATAAGTATATAAGTTGTGGATGCGAAGGAACCTGTACCACAGCACAACTAGTAAACAAAGATGAAGAGCTTGTTGATCGTGTTCGCACTCGCGGCGCTGGCGCTGGCCTATGAGCCGATAGAGAACAATTACCACGAGAATGTGGGCATCCCGGAGGCGGCACGCATCATGCAAGCCGAGCAGGCCATGGACTTCGACGGCAGCAGGATTGTCGGCGGCTCCGCGGCGAATGCTGGCGCATATCCTTTCTTGGTGAGCTTCGCACTAGCTAAAACATTATCGTGTTTGCTACTCTACCTCAGAAAAAGGGAATCGTTTTGTTACGTTGACATCTTATATATGACGTTACATTGTGCTACAGGGTGGACTAGTGATCACGTTGACTGACGGACGTACGTCAATATGCGGCTCTTCTCTGCTGACCAACACACGATCAGTGACCGCCGCTCACTGCTGGAGGACAGTAGGTATCCAGGCGCGTCAGTTCGTCGTGGTCCATGGATCTAACCGCCTCATGTCCGGAGGAGTCCGCACCACTACCACTAATGTGGTCATGCACGGCAGTTACAACATGATCACCCTCGCCAACGACATCGCCATCATCAACCACAACCATGTCGGATACACCAGTCAGTATTATATAACAATAACTCTATAATAGACTGCATGTCGTCACTCCCCTCTCACTAACTACTGTGGTATGTTACAGACGCCATCCGTAACATCGGTCTTGCCAGCGGCAGCAACAACTTCGTCGGCACGTGGGCCAACGCCGCCGGCTTCGGCGCCACAAACGACGGTGAGTGAACTTGGTCTCTTCGCCCTAGCACGGACAGAAGTATTATTTAGATCAGGTGGATAACGTTCACTACGTTTGGCTCCACAGGAAGCTCCGGCAACAAGAGGCACGTGAGGCTTCAAGTGATCACCAACGCCGTGTGTCAGCAGACTTATGGCAACACCATCATCGCCTCCACTCTGTGTACCAGCGGCGCTGGTGGAGTCGGTACCTGCGGCGGAGACTCCGGCGGTCCTCTCGCTGTCGGAAACACTTTGGTAATAATTATGACCATTTTATTTCGACTTCAAATTTTACACGTTTCTGTAAAAAAATTAAAATTTACTTTATTGAATCATATTTGTTTGTCAATAGATCGGTGTGACATCGTTCGGCGCTCGCGCTGGATGCGCTGTTGGTTTGCCGGCTGGTTTCGCAAGAGTCACATCTTTCGAGTCCTGGATCCGCGCCAGGCTTTGAGCATCCTGACTACTTTGTGGGGTTTTCTAGTTGACAATAAAGCGATAAATTAAATTGATTGTTTTTCATTGAGAGTTATCCATTAGACTTCGAAACATTCAACAACAAACAACAATGACATGTAAAAAGTATGTTATTTCTGCACTATCAAGCTGTCTACTGATTACATCTGAATTTTAGAGTGAACGTGGAAAGTTGTGCTTGTTAGTAACGACGTGTTCGAGCCGTTCGCCGTGAGATACGAGCGACCGCGATAATGTTGAACGCTCTGGTCAACGAGTCACACACCTCAGTGCTGGCCGTTGTATACAGGCGGCCAGTGTTACTAACGATGTGTCAACCCGGTCCGGCGAACCGTATCAAACCGGGTTGAGTGTAACTCGAGTCGACCCGAGTTACTATCTGACCAACTCGGTTAAGCTTTCTTTGTAACCGCCCAACTCGAACGACGCGGAGCAATCTGCGCGGGCAGTTAAACCATTAAACGATATGACTACACTGAATGAACGGACGAACTAATGACATACAAAATTATCGCCTTGTTTTAGTGCGCATTGCCAAACATGATACACTCAGCGGCAAAAAAAGTGGCCCAAAGTAAAACTACGAAAAAACTTTTTATAATAACAATACATGGTTATTATTTTGGCTATAACTATAAGTTAAACAGTTTATACACAAGTTTAGTTACAATTTACACTAAATAGTCGTAAAAATTTAAAAAATACAGTTTTTTTCGAAATAGTTTTCGCAAAAAACTAATTCTGTACCAAAAAAAGAATACAGTTTAAACCGCGTGTTAACTCCTTTAGCATTTATGGTGGCCTGCATGCATTCTGGCATGCTTTGGAGCATCTTTATCTCACACTCTGACTAGAGCGGTTCTTAGCTCACCAAGTGATTCTGGTGGGTTGGGCAGTGCACGTAAACAGTGTTTTAGCATGTGCCAGACATGTTCTACGGGGTTGAAGTCTGGACTGCGAGCAGGCTAAGGCAGTTTTTGAATCCCGATATCAGCAAGGTACGATTCCACAACGCGGGCGCTATGAGTGCGCGCATTAAACTGCATTAGAGTTAATACTCCCGACCAATGAAATCCATAAGTGGTACAACATGGTCTTGTAGGATTTCTGCAATGTACCCGGCTGCTGTTAGGCGCTGATCTACGATTACAAGCTCCGTACGTGCCTCCAAACATACACCTCCCCACACCATAACAGACCCACCTTTGTAACTGACCGTCTAACGTGTTGTGTTGGGAAGAAACCGTTCTTAATGGCGTCTGTACACTCTCTCACGACCATTTGGTGCTCTTAATGCTACTCAGCACTCATTGGCAAGCAAGAACGTGCTCCATTGGTCGATGGACCAATTCACATGTTTACGAGCAAATCGTAATCGCGCAACTCGACGTTGTCTCTCGAGTTCTGGTACTTGGACTGGTCTTCCTGCCCGTAAATCACGTTCTCTTATCCTTTGCCTTATGTTACGTTCACTAAGAATGACTCCGCGTGCGTGAAGCCTCTAGTGAATCTCAAACGCTGTCAGAAAGCTGTTTCTCAGCACCTCGAGGTTAACAAATAGGTCATCTCTGGCGGATGTACATCGTGTTCATCCACTTCCTGGTCGCCGCGTGTAGAGACTAGTCTCACGATACCTTCTAATCGCAGACCTTAAAGTTGTACGCGATACATTGAAAAATGCAACCACCTCTCAATGGTAATGGCCCTGATCGGACAACAAGACCACCTAAACCACTTGTTCAGCAGTAAGTGGCATCTTCAAATCTTTTCTGAAATCTAAATAGACCAATAATCAATAAAAATCATAAAAGTAATCGTTTCCGTGCAGCAATATTTCAAAATACAGAATTCAACTGACCTCTCGAATCAACACTGAATTCAGTTCTAACACACATTGTTAGAAAAAGTCATCCGTCACTTAAATTAATCTCAAATTAAACACTTCATAAAATTAAACAGATCACTTCGCAACTACTTACAACAATATATCTTTCATATATTACTTAATTTGTTTACAAATTAACGATAAGCGCTTGGGCCACTTTTTCTGCCGCTAAGTGTATAATATAATTTCGTTCATAATCTAATCAAATGCAAAATCCCCAAGAAGTAATTTAAAACATCACAAACCGCGGCGAAAGTGTGACACAAACTCGATCAGTATGCGAGCTACGTTTACAAACCGTATTGTAAGCGGTTTAAACGGTTCTAACTCGTTATCTCCATTACGATTTTGAACCGTTTAACCGAGTTATCTACCTGCAGGATGAGGTCCATTCTGTATGATTACAAGGATTAAAATTAGGATTATTATTTAGGAAAAATTACGTTAAAAATTAAATTTAACCCATTACTGTCCTACTGCTGAGCAAGGGTCTCCTCCCGTAATGAGGGACGGGTTAGGCCTTGAGTCCACCACGCTGGCCAAGTGCGGGTTGGGGACTTTGCATGCCCTCAATAAATGTATTAAACAAATTTTAGGCATGCAAGGTTTCCTCACGATGTTTTCCTTCACCGTTGGAGCATGTGATAATTATTTCTAATACACACATAACTTCGAAAAGTCATTGGTGTGTTGCCTCGGGTTCGAACCTGCGACCACTTGCGTGGGAGGTGTCAACTTATACCCCTCGGCTGTCACTGCTCTTAATAAAATGAAAATTACGTTACTTATTAAAATTAATTTTGTTGCAGTCGGCTTCTAGTCTCACCGGATGTAGCTGAATACCAGTATTTGACATGCAGCGGTTGCCTATCGGACCTCCACAACACAGTAACCTGGGTCATAAAACGATATCCTTGTTAAGACTGGTTGTCAGACTTTCAAGCTTCTGACTACTACTACTACTAGGTACTGTAAGGACTGTCAAAGATCTTCGAGAATGCCACACCAGTGGACGACTCAGTTTACAGTTTACAAATAATAATCAGACACTTGGCATGCGCATCGCGCTCACAATATGAGCACAGTTAGCACTAAAACATTGCTGCACACTTTTGAAGCAAAAACGCAACACAGGTACAATTAGCAAAATATTTTTTTGAATTCACTGAGATTACTTAGATTTCTTCAATATATTGGGACAATTTAATCAATATAATCAATAGTATCAATGTAATCAATAGCATGGATGTAGCCCATTCAATCAAGAATAAATAAACGCGTCGATCTTCGATAAAAACAAATGGTAAAAGTACCTTATATTCTTCCGTAGATCCTAGGTGGCGTCACGCCTCTTATAAACTGCAAATGCGACAACCATTTTGAACCCAACTAGAGATAGGCTCTAATGTCGCAGGCAATTCCAATAGAAATTAGAAAACATGATAGGAAATGTGCAAGTTCACCGTGTCGGTAACGAAGCCCTTACACCGCGTCATGCCCGGTGGTGCCCCGGCGGTGCCCCGGTGGTGCCCCGGCGGTGCCCCGGTGGTGCCCCGGCGGTGCCCCGGCGGTGCCCCGGCGGTGCCCCGGTGGTGCCCCGGCGGTGCCCCGGTGGTGCCCCGGTCACGCCGCACGCGTCATGTACGCTGTTTCACATACGGCTTAATAAGAACGTCTTTACAACTACATGTGCTTCGCGACGATAATGGATAGTCACTATATACCTAACTATGATAAATAGATAATTTAATTCTGTAATCTAACGATCCTCAACTAATTTTGTCACGTCATATCAGTCAAGCGTGAGCCGGCGGCATCTAGCACAAGGGCTCATTACAAACTGTAGGCAGAACAACATTATTGAACCATCATTTTCTAAGAGATGATATGAACCATGTTTACATTGAACAAAATATTATGATTCTGACGAACACAGAATCTTGCTCATTAGTCAGCCACACAAACAGCATATGAAATCATAATTCAAGTCCGTATTTCGAAATAGACTACGAGTATAATCTCCTCGAAATATAATACATTTCAAAAATTGTTAAAACCTTTATGTACGGACTCCCGATTGCCAAACGTGCAATTGCAAAGTCAAATATCTGCATTCTAAAAGACTTAATACACAGCGATAAGATAATCGCACGTCTAGCAATTTGTATATAAGTTGAGAATAGGAAAGAACCTGCACCAAAGCACAACTAGTAGACAAAGATGAAGAGCTTGTTGATCGTGTTCGCACTCGCGGCGCTGGCGCTGGCCTATGAGCCGATAGAGAACAATTACCACGAGAATGTGGGCATCCCGGAGGCGGCACGCATCATGCAAGCCGAGCAGGCCATGGACTTCGACGGCAGCAGGATTGTCGGCGGCTCCGCGGCGAATGCTGGCGCATACCCTTTTCTGGTAAGTAGCTTTATCGTGTTTGTTACTCTACCTCAGCGATAAGAAGTCCTAAATTTCGAGAGGATTATTATTTTTTCATTGAGATCTAAGTGCTTGTTCACGTTGGAACGCGCGGGCGCGGTGGCGGTCGCGAGCGCGGGGACGTGGCGATTTGTGTTCACGTTGGCCGCCAGGCGTTTCTTTCTAGTTACACGCTCAAACTGGCTCAAACTAGCTGAACTTACTTGGCGTCGCGAATACATCGCGCCGGCCACCGCTAGTTCGACGTGAACACACACGAACATCTCACGCGTTTGATATTGCCGCGAGCGCGCCGCGCGCGACATCGCTAGCTTGCCCGCTACTTAGACCGCGCGTAGGGTTTGTACGGGAACACTTCGGTATAACGCCATATGTTTGATATTTCGTGACCGCGCCCGCCAACGCGACCGCGAGTCAACGTGAATGAACACTAATAAATTACGCCATATTTGTGGTACAGGGAGGACTATTAATCACGTTGACTGATGGCCGTCAATCAATATGCGGCTCGTCGCTGCTGACCAACACACGTTCCGTAACCGCTGCTCACTGCTGGAGGTCCACAAATCACCAGGCGCGTCAGTTCGTCGTGGTCCATGGATCTAACCGTCTCACATCCGGAGGAGTCCGCACCACTACCACTAACGTGGTTATGCACGGCAGTTATAACATGGTCACTCTCGCCAACGACATCGCCATCATCAACCACAACCATGTCGGATACACCAGTCAGTATTATATAACAATAACTCTATGATTGACTGCATGTCGTCACTCCCCTCTCACTAACTACTGTTGTATGTTACAGACGCCATCCGTAACATCGGTCTGGCCAGCGGCAGCAATCAATTCGTCGGCACGTGGGCCAACGCCGCCGGCTTCGGCGCCACTAATGACGGTGAGACGATGACACTATGGCGTGTTCGTTATTTTTTTAGGCATATATTATATAAATTAAATTAATAACGTTCATTATGTATGGTTACACAGGAAGCTCCGGCAACAAGAGGCACGTGAGGCTTCAAGTGATCACCAACGCCGTGTGCCGTCAGACTTATGGTGTCGTCATCGCCTCCACTCTGTGTACCAGCGGCGCTGGTGGAGTCGGTACCTGCGGCGGAGACTCCGGCGGACCTCTCGCTGTCGGAAACACTTTGGTAATAATTATTACCATTTTTAATCGGCTCCAAATTTTATACGTTTCTATAAAAAATATTAAATTTACTTTATTGAATAATTTTGTTTGTCAACAGATCGGCGTGACATCGTTCGGATCCAACCGTGGCTGCGCGGTCGGTTTACCGGCTGGTTTCGCGCGAGTGACCTCGTTCGAGTCATGGATCCGCGCCAGGCTCTGATTGTCACCTCCAGTCACCACTTTGTGGAGTTTACTAGTTGCCAATAAAATATTGCATAACATTAATCGTTTTTCACTGAGTTCGTACCCTGTATTGTTTATTCTTCATGCAGGAACTAAAGTCACGATACACGCTTTGAAACCCACTACAACGAAAATGTACGACATTCCTAAAAATCACAGCAATCGTGTGAAAATATAGGTATATCAGTGGTAAATAGCACCGTTTGTTAATGTTGTGCAATTAAAAGATTGCTTGTCTGTATGTTGTTATCATACGGTAGTGACAGTATTTATTAATTTTATCTCTCAATCTGCAAATATTGAAAACAGAAACAGCCGTCGAAACTTTCGCACTCCTCGTCTAGACTGAAAGATATAACTATCACTGATACTAGACTTAATTCAGTCTCTTGTCTATGTTTCTATGAATTGAATAGGCTCCGAAACTACTGGACCGATTTAAAAATATCTTTCACCGTTGGCAAGCTATACTATTCCCGAGTAACAGAGGCTATGTTTCTTTTTAAAAAAAATTCGGCATGCTTACTAAAACTTGAAAAATGTTACAAAAACGGGAAATTTTTGACCCATTCTCTCTTATGTGACGCAAGCGAAGTTGTGTGGGTCAGCTGCTGTATGTATATTATTATTTATTTCTTTCTAGGTATGACACCGGAACAGTTAGATGATTTCGCTTCAAAGATGATTAGAAAAGTCCATATTGAAGGATTAATGTTTGGCAATCTTAGCCGCGAGAGAGCGCTTCAGATAGCCGAGTCCGTAGAGAAGAAGTAAGTAATCCTACTAATATTATAAATGCGAAAGTTTGTGAGTATGTATGTATGTTTGTTGGCAACTTAACTGCCTCTGTGGCGCGGTCGGTAGTATATGCGACTGCGGTGGTGAGAGGTCTCGGGTTCGAATCCTGGCTCGCGCCAAAAAGTCTTTTCTGAGATTTTCTATTAAGAATTTCTTAGAGATTGCCCGGAGTTAGGAAGTTGAGGTCGAAGACCTCCGTGCCTTGGAGAGCACGTAAAGCCGTCGGTCCTGCGCCTGACCTCTCACTGGTCGTGTCGGTTATCCGTCCCACCGGACTATGAGAGTGAAGGAATAGAGAGTGTACCTGTGTATTGTGCACACACTTGGACACTATAAACAAAGTCCTGCACAGATGGCCAGGTTCAATGAAACTGACCGCCGTAGCCGTATATCGGCTAGGAGGACATTATGTTTGTTACTCTTTCACGCAAATACTACTGAATTTGGTATGTAGGTAGCTGAAGACCCAGAATAACACATAGGTTTTTTTTCACTTTTTATCCCGGAGTTCCCGAGGGATCGGGATTAATATGGGAAGGGTTTCCACGCGGCCTTTAGTAATCTATACTAATCTATACTAATATTATAAAGCTGAAGAGTTTGTTTGTTTGTTTGTTCGTTCGTTTGTTTGTTTGTTTGTTTGTTTGAACGCGCTAATCTCAGGAACTACTGGTCGGATTTGAAAAATTCTTTCAGTCTTAGATAGTCCATTTATCGAGGAAGGCTATAAGCTATATAACATCACGCTACGGTCATTTTGAGCGGAGTAGCAACGAAAAATGTTACAAAAACGGGGAAAATCTTGACCCATTCTCTTAAGTGACGCAAGCGAAGTTGCGCAGGTCAGCTAGTCTATACTTATAATAAATCTGTAGAGAGGTCAATTCTGTACATTGAATATATTTAAAAAAAACCAATGGGGGATGTTTAGTAACGGATACTGATACCGAATCTGCAATTTATAATTTTCTTTTCTGACTGTCTGTCTGTCTGTCTGTCTGTCTGTCTGTCCTCCGTCTGTATGTGTCGCTATCACGTAAAAACTACCGGATATAATGCACTGAGATTTGGTATATGCATAGAATAAGTAGTGGAGCAACTTTTAGGATACTTTTTATAGCATAAAATTTCAAAGAATTTTAGAAAATTGAAAAAAATACGTAGAACTAAATCGTTTGAACCTGCGTTTTTCTATAGAGACCATAGATGGCGTTGCAATCTATTTCACAACATTCGCATATATAAAGTTAACGCTGCGTCTGCCGTATCGATACCTGTTGTTGGCACCAACCAATAGATGGCGTTATAGTTCGCAACAAAGCATGTTTTTTCTAATTAATTTATTTTGATGGCTTTATTGTAAAAAAAATACCTTTGAAACATGCTATACATTTATAGGATTTTCAAACATAAATGTTGTATGATATTTTACACAAAAATGTTGGTTTACGTGGGTCCGGTGCGGTCGGGATATCCTAGATGGCCAACAGAGTAATTTCGTTTGTTGTCGTTGTTCGCCGCAACTAACAGATGGCGTTGTTGTTCGAAACACATAACCAAATTAATTGGTTGCATTAAGGAAATAAATTGGATAGCTATGAAACAGACTATGTGGTAAGTTTTAAAAAATAAACAACGGATGATATATAAAAAAATATTACGGGTTACGCGATTTCGGACGTATAATCGCAAGTATACAATGACATTATTACGCGTGTGAAGAGCTCCGGCGCAGATAGACTTTTGACTTTTGACTGCCTCTGTGGCGCAGTGGTTTAGGTCGCCACGCCGATACCACTGCAACGGGAGGTCGTGGGTTCGATTCCCACACGGGACAATTATTTGTGCGATCCACAAATAATTGTTTCGGGTCTGGTTGTGCTTTGTGTCCGTTGTTTGTATGTTTGTAAAAGTCCCCGCGACACAAGAGCAATACTTAGTGCGGGAGTAGTCTTTAAAAAAAAAATTGGTCTGTCTGTACCTATAATAATATTCTGAATCCAGACGGGTAAGCAATGGTCAGTCTATAATAAGGTATTATATTTTATACTGTAAACTGGTACGGATACAGACGAGAGCGGAAAAGAAGGTAACCACAGGAAATCAGGCCTGCCTGAGCCTGTGCCACATTGTGTGCCCTTCGGGTCCCTTTCGTAAATAACCATTAGATGACAAAAGAGTTGTTAGCATATTTATGTGTAGGTGTATCGAGTGCTTCGCAATTCGCGTGCTCAAACGAATAAGCAACAGTACGAAATTCACGCGAGCGGAGCTGCACGGGTCAGCTAGTTATAAATAAATTAAACAAAAAAAAGGTGAAAAATAATATACCTACCAAAAAAATATTAAAAAAAATATATTCACAAAAAAGAGTATAACTTAGTTTTTTGTTTTCAATGAATATTATTTTTTAGAAACTCACTGTAAAACATTGTAAATTTTCTTTTATTATAATATTATGTCCGTGCGAAGCCGGGATGGGCTGCTAGTGATTAATATAGCGAGAATTGACATTGCGAAACGACCGCTCTGAAGTTGATTAAGGTCGTAGCACGCGTATCGACTCGGAAGGGGACCGTCACCGTATCAACTCAAGCTGTTCAGTGTTATTTATTGTTTGAAGCTCCCTGCTGCAACGACACTGATCGGAATCGTAACATAATCACCTCGCCTCGAGACGAACTCACTAGCCGGTGCGGTGCATGCTCGACTTGCAGTTTCCGTAATTACGGATCTCCATACCCTAGCTATTCGTCCACGCTCCTCCCGCCGTCTGCGTTGCTCCACCGAACGTGATATTTTATGAGATTTCTGTGATTTGTTAGCGCGTGATGGTACTTGCGCGGTGGAACGGTAATTGTTTAATGAGCCAAGGTTTTGGATGGCTGAAACCGTAATAAAATCGTGTGTTTGTGAGTAGGGAAAATGTGTCGTAAAACGTTAGCAATATGAAACTAGGTGTGTAGTGGCCGATGTAGGGAAGACCCGAAGTTATGATTTCATTCACCTATGAGTGTACTAGTGTAGTGTAGGGCAGTCGTGTTTGCGGTCCATCTGTAGCCAAACTATCGCGTTACACCACGCTGCGCAATGCACGTAATCTAGCTATGAGCGCCTCAAACATGCAGGAACTTTAATCAAAGCTTATCGTTAAGGAATTCGTAATCAGTATACTTAATAACGTTTTGAAAACAACGTCTTTTAAATGTATAATGCTGAAACGAACATAGACTACCTGACGGTGTGGCGCTGTCTGTGCGAACCAGACGTATCGACATGTATGTATATTCCGAAAATGGTTGTGAAACCACCTCATATTCATATTTTCAGGAGAGAGTAAGATACCTCGAGCTGCAGGCGTATGACTAGGGACAGTTGTGGTGTCCTCACAATGTCTCGTTTGTTTCAAAAGTAGGGAATGGCGGTTATACGAGTATGTTGTAAGGGTAGACTAAAGACAATAGTGAAGCTATTTGTGACGCGCTACCAGGCGGCCGGCAAGCACTCATTGTTCCTAAAATATAATATGAATGAAGTGATGACTCGTGCATCTCACGAGTCCGTGTCGTAACCGATAGTTTACGACCAATTCAACCAACGTCATTCAATCATTACAGACATTACAGTCTCCCGACCGAGTCTTCCCGTTTGGGTAAGAAATAACACGGAATTGACGAAATTGTGATAAACAGATAGTTTTTAACCGGGATTTAAACACAATGATGCGGTCAGAATCGTGGGCATAGCTAATGCAGGAACATACATTTAGATCGCTTCATAGAGATACTGGAATAGGTGATTTTTGGTAATTAGGTCGATAAACCGATGAATGGTTTTCGAGCAATTAAAACCAGTTTAATTTGAATTAAATTAAAATGTTTTATTGAAATTGCAAGTCCTAGCCAACTGACACACGGTTCGGGGCAAATGTTGCGAGCTCAGTTACAAACACTCCCTCTTACCTATAATTCTACTGACTTGAAACTTGACACTGTTCTGTCTGTTCAAGTTCCGATGGCGATGCATTCTTATGACAACTACGACCTGGAATTTATATAGTATACGTCTAACATAGAGCTTCCTCAAAAAACATTCATATTAATATTAATATAATTAATCAGAACACACAGGAATATTCTTCTACATACTGTTTTTTTTTAAATATAGTTTTTAATATTTCAAATACTATAAGACACTTTAGTATGTATTATGATCGGTATAACATTATTTTCTTCTTAACAAAAACACTCGAAACTCTACCTTAAAAATAGCATGAGAAATTATTTAATTGAATTTTATTTGAATTTTAAATGTTTTTTCAGGCAACATTTTTATATTATTTGGTAGAGCATTAAATACTTTGACACACAATGATTGCAAGTGAATTTTTCGGGTAAAGCATAGTCTTAGGTATACAATCAAGCACTAATCTATCTCTATCGTTGTATTTCTCGGAAATATTTGTTTTGCTGTATGGAAGAGATCCTTGTGTGTTTTAACAAAAATAGGTGTTAAGGGTGCGCCGTCCGTGTAGAAATCCAGTCCCCCTGTGAGTACCCTCAGTACCGTGGTAGTGCGTCGCTGAGAGCACGCTGAGAGCACGCTGAGAGCACGCTGAGAGCACGCTGAGAGCACGCTGAGGGCACGCTGAGGGCACGGTGAGAGGTCACGCGCACGCGTGTCCCTACAGCGGACCGCTTGTAAGCACTAGTACAGCTTACACTCTGTAGGCGCACTGTGCACTACTTGTGTGTGGGCAGTGGGCAGTCTTCGGCAGTAAGACGGCTGCTGCGATTTTACTAATATTTCAACAGCGCTGAAACGTGTAAACAACAACAGCAAGCGCTCCACTGTAACGCATCAACACAACATACTCAATTACGATAAATAGATAATAATCATTCGATACATAACGATGTCCAACTTATTTTGATACGTCCTACCAGTCAAGTGTGAGCCGGCTTCCTGCACTTGGGCTCGACGCAACAAACTGTAGGAATTGTGAAATATTTGAACGAGCATTTTCTAAGAAATATAATTATGTTATTTCAAGTAGACTTAGTTCGTTGATAGTGGTACGCGACCCGCGAGCCGTTCGTTACAACAAACGAGCCATTACTAAATAAACGTTATATTTCCTAATGCTAATGCACGACTTCAGTTACATGTTACTTATAATAGTAATATTTAATGAATATTTACAATTTATAACGAGTGACAGTGAGATGTACAATACAAAGTTTATTATTGTACAATTAAATATGGCATGTATTATTTTTTAAACGTTTGTTTACCTCTTCGTGTACGGAATCCTGATATCCAAACGTGCAATAGCAAAGTAGCATAAGCTTTCCTTAATTACTTAATTCACATCGATTAGATAATCGCAGGCCTAGCAGTTTGTATATAAGTTGTGGATGCCAAGGAAACTGCACCACAGCACAACTAGTAGACAAAGATGAAGAGCTTGTTGATCGTGTTCGCACTCGCGGCGCTGGCGCTGGCCTATGAGCCGATAGAGAACAATTACCACGAGAATGTGGGCATCCCGGAGGCGGCACGCATCATGCAAGCCGAGCAGGCCATGGACTTCGACGGCAGCAGGATTGTCGGCGGCTCCGCGGCGAATGCTGGCGCATATCCTTTTCTGGTGAGCTAAGAGTTTCTCTTGTTTGTTACTAAGTCTCAACAAAATTGAAATGTAATATTGTTTCCTCCGGCCTCATATAATCGTCTTATTTTTCGTGATTTAATAAATCATAGTTGTTATACTACAGGGGGGACTTGTGATCACGTTGACTAATGGCCGTCAATCAATATGCGGCTCGTCGCTGCTGACCAACACACGTTCCGTAACCGCTGCTCACTGCTGGAGGGACAGAAACAATCAGGCGCGTCAGTTCGTCGTGGTCCACGGATCTAACCGTCTCATGTCTGGAGGAGTCCGCACCACTACCTCCAGTGTAGTCCTGCACGGCAGTTATAATGTGATCACCCTCGCCAACGACATCGCCATCATCAATCACAACCGTGTCGCATACACCAGTCAGTATTATATAACAATAACACTATGATTGACTGCATGTCGTCACTCCCCTCTCACTAACTACTGTTGTATGTTACAGATGTGATCCGCAACATCGGTCTGGCCGGCGGCAACAACAACTATGTCGGCTCGTGGGCCAACGCCGCCGGTTTCGGCAGAGACAACGGCGGTGAGTAACAAACAAACAAACAGTAATGAACTCAGCCGGCCGCGTTGTTTCTTGACCCTCGGATAATAATGAAATCAATATGTGTATGGTCATACAGGAAACACTGGAAACAAGAGGCACGTGAGGCTTCAAGTGATCACCAACGCCGAATGTCAGCGGACTTATGGCGGCAGTATCATCGCCTCCACTCTGTGTACCAGCGGCGCTGGTGGAATCGGTACCTGCGGCGGAGACTCCGGCGGACCTCTCGCTATCGGAAACACTTTGGTAAGAAGCACTACAATACCGTCCCTTATTATTGATCAGGGCGTTTATATTTAATATTAAATTAGGCAAGTTTTCGTATAAATATTAAGCTAACTTATTTATTTGCCAACAGATCGGTGTGACATCCTTCGGACATCGCGATGGTTGCAACCGCGGTTTCCCGGCCGGTTTCGCACGAGTCACATCTTTCGCGTCATGGATCCGCGCCAGGATTTGAACATGACAACTACGCTATGTGATGCTTTAATTAACAAATAAAACAATGCATTAAAATTGTATTTCACTAAGTTGTCCTTACAATATTACATATTACTGGCGTCTCGTGTCGTAAGATAACTAAATACTTCACTTTAGGCGCAATACCGAGCCTGGAAAACTGAATTCTGTGCACCACAATCACCTGAATCATGTATTTAACACTTGTAATACTTGCATAGTACAACAATGTTAAATCTTATGTAAGTGGCAGAAGGGACCAGGTACGTGTCAAACTGCCGACTGGTTCCGTAGTTATTCTATTTGTTGTTCATTTTGGCCGCTGTTTACGATCAGTTCAGGCGTATGCAACGTTTGAAAATGATTTCTGTCATTTAGAATTACTTGCACGGTAGTCCTTGCATCGAAGTCACTAATATGACCAGTGACCACACAGTTTTTATCGCATCTACACTTTAGTACAATCGTCGTATTATTTGGAGACGATACACGCTGGTGCCGCCGCCGCGTTACACATAATTTGGCCCTAGTTCTAACAATGAAAGGAACATCATGATCAGTTTTTAACACAGTTATTTAAGGCATGCTAGTGTCGAACTCGTACGTGGAGGACTACTCTTTCCTTTCAATCATACATCGTTTTGGTTTGTAAAGCTAAATAAACGCAACTTTACAAGGAACGTACGTGTGCTACCGTCAAATATGATTAGTAGGAGTTAATTATTGTGTTCTCCGATGCAATTTAGTTCGAGCACGAGAATATTATTTCATAAGCATTACAATAGCAATGGTTTTATTACTCTAGTACAGATTCAAATAATTTTAAGAATATCTATTTAAAATGTTGCGATGTGGTTACTATAGGATATATCGGTACAAAAGTACAATACACTTGCACTCATTGAACATCTCCAGCGCACGTGTGAGTGCGGCACTGATTACGATTACTACGATTACAAGGTAACTTTCTCGTCAGACGCGGTGACTCGTGTGACTCGTGTGACTCGGGGACCGGTGCAGCGCGGCAGCGGTGTACTCCACGCGAGCGATGCCGTCTGCCCGTCTCTTACTGGCTCGCTCTTCTCCTTGCTGCTCGTCACAAATAGTCACAATCATCAGCACGTGTTCCAGTCTCAGGTTGAGCTACGTGCTTCTGGTTTCTCTAATCTCTATAACAATATTTTAAATTGTAGCCCGAAGCATGTTAACGTGTCCGCTTGCCCAGTATATGATTATAGGATTGCCCCCAACTTCTGTTGCAATCCATTTTACAACATTCACCAAACTTATTTGCTTTCGTTTTATTATTTAAAAATGTAGGTAAATGGCAATCAAATTTTTTATGCAATATGTATCATATGACGGGATGACAGGTAAAATTAAATTATCTGTAATATCTTATGAATATAAAAATATGCTGGTTGACGCAGCACCCGCGCCGACCGTATCATCGTAGTTACCTTCATGATTTCGCGCGTGAAGAACTTTAGCGCGGTTCCATACGCGTACGTTACATAGCAAGTAGGTACACGGGCGCCGGCAGGAGCATGAGAAAAGAAGTAAGCACGAATGAAGGTAACGCACGGGTACGGACAGAAGAATAGGTCAAAGCGAAAAAGTTGTTAAAGTATTTGCATGCAGGTAGGTATTTTATTTTGAGAGTATCTAGGTCTAAGTGTGCTGCAACGAATGCAACAGCACGACAGGAGCGGAGCCGCACGGGTCGCCTAGTGCATAATAATAGGTAGGTATTTATTATCAAAATATTCTTGCTTTTCGGTAAATCGATAATTACATTTTATTTAAATGTTCATTAGGTAAGCGGCGGACCCGCGCGGCTGCCATTGTGCTAATTTAATTACAATCAACCTGTAGAAGGGTCAATTCTGTTCGCTGAATATCTTTGATAAGAAATACCGTTGAGGATATTAAGTAACAAAAGTTATGAGTACCGAAAATGTGACTGGATACTGGATAAGATTGAACAGAAACCTGGTTAAGTCATCCATTAGGTATCAAGGCAACATTTAGGAAACTTTTTATTAAGCGACTTCAAAAAGGAGGAGAGCTCAATATCCGGGCGATGCAACGATTACGTCGTGGTTTGTCAACCGATTTAAGTGATTCTTATATTGTTCGATGAGGAATAACAATATCAAATTATCAACTTCCAAGGTTCAACCCATTGCAAAATAAAATTGCATAATCACTTCAGTTTGTATATCAGCCTTGCCTTTCTTCCAACTATGTTGGAGTCGGCTTCTAGTCTCACCGGATGTAGCTGAATACCAGTATTTGACATCCAGCGGACCTGTCGGTCTCCACAACACAGTAACCTGGTTGTCAGACTTTCAAGCTTCTGACTACTACTACTACTAGGTACTGTAAGGACTGTCAAAGATCTTCGAGAATGCCACACCAGTGGACGACTCAGTTTACAGTTTACAAATAATAATCAGACACTTGGCATGCGCATCGCGCTCACAATATGAGCACAGTTAGCACTAAAACATACGCAACACAGGTACAATTAGCAAAATATTTTTTTGAATTCACTGAGATTACTTAGATTTCTTCAATATATTGGGACAATTTAATCAATATAATCAATAGTATCAATGTAATCAATAGCATGGATGTAGCCCATTCAATCAAGAATAAATAAACGCGTCGATCTTCGATAAAAACAAATGGTAAAAGTACCTTATATTCTTCCGTAGATCCTAGGTGGCGTCACGCCTCTTATAAACTGCAAATGCGACAACCATTTTGAACCCAACTAGAGATAGGCTCTAATGTCGCAGGCAATTCCAATAGAAATTAGAAAACATGATAGGAAATGTGCAAGTTCACCGTGTCGGTAACGAAGCCCTTACACCGCGTCATGCCCGGTGGTGCCCCGGCGGTGCCCCGGTGGTGCCCCGGCGGTGCCCCGGCGGTGCCCCGGCGGTGCCCCGGTCACGCCGCACGCGTCATGTACGCTGTTTCACATTCGGCTTAATAAGAAAGTCTTTACAACTACATGTGCTTCGCGACGATAATGGATAGTCACTATATACCTAACTATGATAAATAGATAATTTAATTCTGTAATCTAACGATCCTCAACTAATTTTGTCACGTCATATCAGTCAAGCGTGAGCCGGCGGCATCTAGCACAAGGGCTCATTACAAACCGTAGGCAGAACAACATTATTGAACCATCATTTTCTAAGAGATGATATGAACCATGTTTACCTACATTGAACAAAATATTATGATTCTGACGAACACAGAATCTTGCTCATTAGTCAGCTACACAAACAGCATATGAGATCATAATTCAAGTCCGTATTTCGAAATAGACTACGAGTATAATCTCCTCGAAATATAATACATTTCAAAAATTGTTAAAACCTTTATGTACGGACTCCCGATTGCCAAACGTGCAATTGCAAAGTCAAATATCTGCATTCTAAAAGACTTAATACACAGCGATAAGATAATCGCACGTCTAGCAATTTGTATATAAGTTGAGAATAGGAAAGAACCTGCACCACAGCACAACTAGTAGACAAAGATGAAGAGCTTGTTGATCGTGTTCGCACTCGCGGCGCTGGCGCTGGCCTATGAGCCGATAGAGAACAATTACCACGAGAATGTGGGCATCCCGGAGGCGGCACGCATCATGCAAGCCGAGCAGGCCATGGACTTCGACGGCAGCAGGATTGTCGGCGGCTCCGCGGCGAATGCTGGCGCATACCCTTTTCTGGTAAGTAGCTTTATCGTGTTTGTTACTCTACCTCAGCACATATAAAACGCGATATAAAGTCCTTAATTTCGAGAGGATTATTATTTTTTCATTGAGATCTAATAAATTACGTCATGTTTGTGGTACAGGGAGGACTATTGATCACGTTGACTAATGGCCGTCAATCAATATGCGGCTCGTCGCTGCTGACCAACACACGTTCCGTAACCGCTGCTCACTGCTGGAGGGACAGAAACAATCAGGCGCGTCAGTTCGTCGTGGTCCACGGATCTAACCGTCTCACATCCGGAGGAGTCCGCACCACTACCACTAGCGTGGTTATGCACGGCAGTTACAACACGGACAGCCTCGCCAACGACATCGCCATCATCAACCACAACCGTGTCGCATACAGCAGTCAGTATTATATAACAATAACACTATAATTGACTGCATGACGTCTCACTAACTACTGTTGTATGTTACAGATGTGATCCGCAACATCGGTCTGGCCGGCGGCAACAACAACTATGTCGGCTCGTGGGCCAACGCCGCCGGTTTCGGCAGAGACAACGGCGGTGAGTAACAAACAAACAAACAGCATGAACTCAGCCGGCCGCCTTGTTTCTTGACTCTCGGATAAAAATGAAATCAATATGTGTATGGTCATACAGGAAACACTGGGAACAAGAGGCACGTGAGGCTTCAAGTGATCACCAACGCCGAATGTCAGCGGACTTATGGCCGCAGCGTCATCGCCTCCACTCTGTGTACCAGCGGCGCTGGTGGAATCGGTACCTGCGGCGGAGACTCCGGCGGTCCTCTCGCTATCGGAAACACTTTGGTAAGAAGCACTACAATACCGTCCCTTATTATTGATCAGGGCGTTTATATTTAACTAGCTGACCCGCGCAACTTCGCTTGCGCCGCATAAGAGTCATAATGAGGTCATAATCTTACCCGTTTTTGTAACATTTTTCAATTATATTCCGCTCCTATTGATCATAGCGTGATGATATATATGA
Source organism: Anticarsia gemmatalis (assembly GCF_050436995.1). Classification (NCBI taxonomy): domain Eukaryota; kingdom Metazoa; phylum Arthropoda; class Insecta; order Lepidoptera; family Erebidae; genus Anticarsia; species Anticarsia gemmatalis. The sequence goes on along the minus strand of NC_134756.1, from coordinate 53,208 downwards.
TGATATGATGATGATGATATACCTATAACCTTCCTCAATAAATGGGCTATCTAACACTGAAACAATTTTTCAAATCGGACCGGTAGTTTCTGAGATTAGCGTGTTCAAACAAACAAACAAAAAAACAAACAAACTCTTCAGCTTTATAATATTAGTATAGATATTAAATTAGGCAAGTTTTGGTATAAATATTAAGCTAACTTATTTATTTGCCAACAGATCGGTGTGACATCCTTCGGACATCGCGATGGTTGCAACCGCGGTTTCCCGGCCGGTTTCGCACGAGTCACATCTTTCGCGTCATGGATCCGCGCCAGGATTTGAACATGACAACTACGCTATGTGATGCTTTAATTAACAAATAAAACAATGCATTAAAATTGTATTTCACTAAGTTGTCCTTACAATATTACATATTACTGGCGTCTAGTGTAGTAAGATCACCACAATCACCTGAATCATGTATTTAACACTTGCAATACTTCAATAGTACAAACATGTTATACCTATTATTGTGTACTAGCTGACCCGCGCAACTTCGCTTGCGTCACATAAGAGAGAATGGATCAGAATTTTCCCCGTTTTTGTAACACTTTTTACTGTTACTCTGCTCCTATTGGTCGTAGCGTGATGATATATAGCCTAAAGCCTTCCTCGATAAATGGGCTATCTAACACTGGAAGAATTTTTCAAATCGGACCAGTAGTTCCTGAGATTAGCGCGTTCAAACAAACAAACAAACAAACAATCAAACAAACAAACAAACAAACAAACAAACAAACAAACAAACAAACAAACAAACAAACTCTTCAGCTTTATAATATTAGTTAGAATAGATTAATAAAATACGAACATTATGTATTTGTAGAGTCGCACCGCGAAGTATGAATGAGCGTGTAAATATCGAATAGAATTTTGCAAGAACAAATGGAACAAAACGACAATACATGTTAAATTGTTTATTAGAGATTTTTATAGCGCTAAAGAATATCAATAGGATTTTTTGTCGTTCTGTATGTATTTGTACGTGTAATAGTAAGATATCACACATTTAAAATCTTATGAATTTACCTTTTATCGGAGAGCGGGATAATTATGTCATATTCATTTTTAACATAGAACAAATACTAAGTAACGCTGCATACTAGTGAGTGTGAGGCTGACAGCTGTGTGCGTAATCGTGTGTCTGTGTGGCGCGCGTAGGTACGCGGCGTGACGTCGAACGTCGCGGCCGGCCGCCGCCGGCGCGGTGTCGTTGGCCGCGCCGCGCGCGAACAGCTGAAAATGAAAAATGAAAAATGAAAAATATTTATTGCAGCAATAGACAAATACAAGTTTCTAAAATAAACACTTCACATTATTTCTATATCTAAAGCTGATACATTCTTAACGGTAGGAACAATATCTGGTGGTCTTCGTCCAAAAAACGGATTTAAAAAAAGCCTTAAATTGTGATCACAGCATTAAAAAGAACAAGCTTAAATCGATTTCTTAAAAAACACACAAAATGGCCAAAATCTCAAAAACTATGATACTTGTGCCACAGGTAAATTTTGATATTTAGATCAGTTGGGCTGTCGCCCATCCGCTGGCAAAGGATTATCCATTATTTACGCCACACCCTGTATACGTAAATATGAGTATATACATAAAATATAGGTAAATAAATCATAAATTCAATTGTGTTATATGTTTAGTGACCATATTATTATGTTCATTTATGTATATCAAATTTTTATTTTTAGAATTTCTTCAGTACTATTATAGTATGTCATTGTGGTTAACCATTTTGATATAATAGTTTTGGCTTCACGCAAAGACTTTTCTTTGATATTGCAGTGTTTGAGAACCGTATTATAAACATGGACTTTAGCAAATTGTCCAAAGCGCCGAGCAAACACTGTTTTAACTGCTGGTTTTGGGAGACGGAACATTCTTCGGTTGATTAACTCTTGGTACTCATTCGAGACTAGAACAATCTTGTGTACTAAGGTTGACATCTTGAGAATGTATAATTGTCTAACACTGAGTACGTTGCTGTCAGCATATACTAGAGTTGTAGGATACCGAAACGATTTTTTAAAAATCACTTTAAGAACAGACCTTTGCGCTTTTTCTACTAGAATGAGCAAGGACTTGGCAGCTCCACCCCAACATGTGATGCAATAAGTCAAAATAGATTGACAAATGGCAAAATACACCATTTTGAGAGTTTTTGTGTCTGCAATATTTCTGAGATGCTTAAAAATTCCAATCACCTTTCTAACGCGTGCTGATAGGGTCTCGATGTGTTTTTTAAACGTTAGTTTCTCATCTACAAATACGCCCAGATATTTTACAACAGTTTTCCTTTTTAAAGGTTCACAGTTGCAGATGGTGTCATTGCACACATGAATTTTGATAAGAGTATCAGAGGGGGAAGAAACATCTGTCTTATGAAAACAGATGTATTCGGTCTTACTAGTGTTTAGCGTCAGTAGATTATTTTCCAGCCATTCATAGATCTTTGCCAATCCAAGTTCTGCACGCGAAAGAGTTTCTGTCCAAGTATTTCCATTAAAAACTATTGCTGTGTCATCAGCGTAGCAGACTATTTCGGCCTTTTCCATTGGAACGTCATGAATGTCGTTGGGGTAGATTGTAAATAACGTTGGACCCAAAATACTGCCCTGTGGGACACCAAATGTCAGAAATTTTGGACTACTCAGAGACTTACCTATCTTCACGCACTGACTCCGTTCTGTGAGATAACTTTTAAACCAATTAGAGGCGACACCTCTCACTCCCACGTTATTGAGTTTTTTAAGAAGTATCGGAACGGAGACAGTATCGAACGCCTTCGCTAAATCAAGAAACACACCTACACAGCACTGTTTATTATCGAGATTGGAGGCTACTATTGATGTCAAAAGGGATACCGCATCTTCAGTGCATTTTTCTTTTTGGAAGCCGAATTGTCGAGGCGATATTAGATTTCGGGAAGCTAAGAAATTATTCAGTCTTTTATTAACTAGTTTCTCTAGCATTTTCGAGAAAACGTTTAACAAAGATATCGGCCTATAATTGCCGATGGAGTTTTTAGGGCCACTTTTATGTACTGGAATAACTGACGCTACTTTCCAAGCCTTAGGAAATGTACCAGTAGATAGGCTTTGATTAAATATGTGAGTGAGTGGAATGACAACAGCTTCTTTGATATATTTAAGTAGGGAGTTGGTTAGGCCATCAATACCGGGGGCTTTTTCGTTTTGTAATCCGGACATCAATTGTTGCACTTCATCGTGGTCTGTAGGTGTCATAAAAAGAGAGTCTGCGGCAACATTGTCGGGTTTAACTAAATTAGCAAGTTCATTTTCTGTAGTGTTCATTTTAGTCAAAATAGTGTTTGCAAGCCGAGGACCTACCGTGGAGAAATGATCATTACAGAGATCTAGAGACGATTGTACGGTATTATAGTCAGGCAGCAGCTTAGTTGGTTCCTTATTAAAAGAAGAAAAATTGCAAAATTGTTTGATGGACTGCCAAAGTTTTTTAGGATTTTTACGGTTATTATTTAGCTCTTGGTTTTCATACTGTAGTTTAAGTTTACGCAGGAGATTTACAAAAAAGTTTCGGTATCTAGTGTATGAAAGGCGCAGAACTTGGTTATTAGGTTCGAGTCTAGATCTATGATGTAGCCTATCCCAATGCTTCATGCATCTTATGAGCCCTGGGGTGATCCAGGGCTTAAGATTATGTTCAGCTCTACTTAAGTGGGCTTCGCGGGTATGTCTATCTACAATTTTGGTAAGGAGATCCATAAAAATATTAGTTGCTACGTTAACACTACTATGTTCAGTAACCATTGCCCAGTCTACATCTAATAGTTCTGCCTTAATTGCTTCGAAGTCTCGTCTTAATACAGTCCGACTAAGCTTTGGTATAGTAGGTTTGTTGAGATCTAATCCTATCATAACAGGGTAATGAATGTAGCTGATAGCGAATTTATACGTTGTTTTAATCCATTGCTGTTTTTTGTGAAAAACAGTAATATGACGGATTTTTTTTCATTTTCATGTTGCATTGTGTAGTATTAACGAAATAGTACCAAAAAAAATAAAAAAAACCGCATAAAAAAATCGGAAAAATTAAGAAAAGACCGATGAATATTTTCAACGCCATAAGCACCAGAATCGTGTCTAAAGTCATTTTTTTTCGTTTTCGGTAGGCTGTCTGTTACACCCTGTATATATTGAAAGACAATACAAATCGTTATCCAATTAATATATGGCATCTGGCATCTACCATAGAGTACAAGGAGTTTAGGTTCACCACATTTCTCCCCTCCTAGCCTCTTAGCTGTTCTGAATAAAAGATGCAGCCAACACCTGGTTGAGATGTCGGCGCCAGACATCGCCGTTGTCGGTGCGGATCTCATAATGAAGTCGGCCTAGACGTCTTGTGATAGTACCAAACTGCCAACGGTGCGAGGCACTCGTGTAGTCACGGGCCTGCACACGTTCGCCGACTCCCAACTGTCTGATCTTGATCTCTTGATGTTTTGATGTAGTTTCTTTATGGGTGTTTATAAACATGCAGTGTAATGCTGTTCGAACTTCTCTTCCAAACATTAACTGATAAGGTGTCTGACCATTCAAGTTTGGTGTCCGTCTGAGGCGAGTTTTTACCATCACAAGTTTCTCTTGAAGGTTACCCCTTTCTCCCTCTAAGCTTTGTAAGATTCTCTTGACTGTTTGTACGTATCGTTCAGCTTGTCCATTGGTTGCAGGGTGGTATGGAGCTGAGGTTTTGTGGGAAATCATACAGTCTTTTAAAAAAATTTCGAACTCTCCCGATACGAATTGTCGGCCATTGTCTGAGACAAGGAGTAGAGGTGTTCCAAAGGTGCGAAATAATTCTTTCAATTTTTGGATGCACCAAGAGCTTGTCGTTGTTTTGGTAGGTATAATCTCAGTCCATTTCGAAAATGCGTCTACAATTATTAAAAGATAGTATCCGTAAACAGGGCCGGCAAAATCAATATGAAGTCTTTGCCAGGGGCCCTTTGGGTGTTCCCAGTGGTGTAGTGGTGCTTTCTCTGGTTCATTTTGTTGTAATCTACATGTTCTACAGGACTTAACTTTCGTTTCGATATCATTGTCAATTCCTTTCCAGTATACAAAACTGCGGGCCAGTAGCTTCATCTTCACAATGCCCGGGTGACCGAGGTGTAGTTCGTCCAGCACTTGTTCGCGTAGTGTTTTTGGGATTAAGACTCGCGTTCCTCTTAGTATACATCCATCTTGTAAAGCAAATTCATTATCATTGTAACCGAGCGTTTTAAGTGATTGGCCAGTTTTTAATGCGAGTATTAATAAAAAATACTCTTTCGCTATGATATTTGGGTTGACATCAGTGGTATGTATTTGTTGAAGTTGAAAGCTGTAATTCTGGTCCATTTTGTTTGCCTTTGTGTTTTCTACTGGGAACCTGGATAGGTAATCTGCATTTGAGTTGTTAGGCGAAGTTCTGTATTCAATGTTGTAGTCAAATCCAGATAAGAAATGAGCGTAGTGGAATAATCGCATTGTACTCATTGCTGGTAACGTTTGATGAGGGTGGAAAATTATTGTCAGTGGTTTATGGTCTGTCACTAGGAGAAATTTTCTACCGTAACAATAATAAAAGAACTTCTTCAATCCCCAGTATATGGCAGTAGCTTCTTTGTCAATTTGGCTGTACTTCTTCTCGCTATCCGATAGTGTTCTGGAAGCGAATGCTATCGGTCTTTCTGATCCATCTGGGAGTCTATGTGATAGTACTGCTCCGATTCCCAGTGGAGATGCGTCTGTTGCAAGAACCAAGGGCCTCTTGGGATCAAAATGTAAAAGTACTCCTTCGCTTAGAATTTCTTTTTTAATGTGTATAAAGCTCTGTTCGCATTCTGTAGACCATCGAAAACTAGCTTCTTTCTTGAGTAAGTTGTTCAGTGGAAATTTTATTGATATTGTCACTACTTGGTTGTTCATTCGGAAGCATTGATGTATTTTCTGCTTTACTCATTTCAATAGATGTTGCAATCTGTGTCAGGTGTTTAAATGTACATACTGTTCGGTAATCGGTCTTGTAAAATTTTTGTACGTGCGTCGCTATCTTTCAATCCTCTTATGAGTTGAAGAGATAAAAAGCTTTCTGAAATGTTTTTCTGGCAGTGTTGACATTTAAATTCGCAGTTGGTAGTGAGCTTTTTTAAATCTGCGGCGTATTGCGCTACTGTTTCATCCGATTTTTGAGTTCTCGATATAAATTTATGTTGTAGAACCCATTTGCTAGGTTTTGGGTCTAAGTAGTCGTCAAGTGTTTCAGTAATTTCGTTAAATGTCTTATTTAATGGTTCGTCTGGTGCTGTTAAATCACATAATTTTTCATGGAGTTCTGGTGATAATGTAGACAGAAGAATATTTGTCTTCATATGGGACTCAGTAATTTCATTAAGTCTAAAGTACACTTCCAGACATTTTTTAAAATTATTGAATGTTTCTGATTCTTGTAAAGGATGAAATTGTATTTTTGGTATAATCTTATATTGGTATATTCTATGATGGTCTTCCTGTCGCTGACCTTGAATAATGGATTTTTTTTGTTAAAAGTTTTGATACTAAAATTGTGTGAATTCGTAGCCGTAATTTTGTTCGTGTAAATACGCGGTTTCATCGTTATCATCTATGGTTTTGTTCTCTATCTTCTCTTGTAACTCTCGCAGTGCTGTTATGGTGTCCTTCAAGGCTGCGGAGCGAGCGGTGATGTCCTCGTCAGACATCGTCGCCCTCTGTTCGATGTAGGTATCGAGTCTAGTGAGCATCCCACGTGGTGCTCCGTTTTTTACGTAGTTTTTCCATGTAGGTTCAGTTTTTCCTCGTCGCCAATATTGTGTATTAATAAAATACGAACATTATGTATTTGATATATACATTGACAGACAATACAATAGTGTTGCATATCGATAGTCCACTATCGATGGAAAATCGATAGTCTATCGATAGTTTAAGTAAAAGCAATAGTATCGATAGTCTATCGATAGTATCAACATGTGAGAATACTATCGATAGTATCGATAGCTATTTATGAGCAATACTATTGATTCTAATAATATTATCGATACTATCGATATTTTTGCGTTCAATACTATCGATACCATCGATAGTATTGTAAAATCGGCCTATAATAATCAAATATAATCGATATATCGAAACATGGCCAGCTATCGATGGTCCAAAACTGTCGATACCATCGATACTATCGATTGTTCTTTTTATTACTGGTAAGATTTTGCAATACTATCGATATTATCGATAGTATTGAACGTAAAACTATCGACAGTATCGATAGTATTGCCAGAATCAATAGTATTGCTCATATAGAGCTATCGATATTATCGATAGTATCGAAAGTATTGTTATATGTTGATACTATCGATAGTACTATCGATATCCTGATTAGTTTTCGAGGTCAACTATCGATAGTCAAACTATCGATGGTTCTGCAACACTACAATACAAATCGTTATCTAATTAATATATGGCATCTGGCATCTACCATAGAGTACAAGGAGTTTAGGTTCACCACACCTATCTTATGAACTAGCACTTAATTACGAGTACATAATGATTCAAATCCGTGGAGTATGCAACTGTGCATGGGTCGGAGAATTTAGCTAATTAAACGAAACTTTGCAAGCAACGTACGAGTGTAACGTGTCATCATTCATTTAAAGAATCAGTGCAATCGTGTGAAAATTGTTATCTGCGGGGCATACCACTATTTGTTAATGTTGTGCAATTAAAAGCTTATGTTATTATGCCTATTTATATCACCTTATCATTATAATTATAATGACAGTATCAAATTAAATAAGCTGTCCATCAGTAAATATAGGAAATTTAAAGTGTTCATTTATTCATGTGTGTAAGTGTTCATCATTACGAACACTTTTAAAAAGTTTCGTTTATTTAGATCTAATCTTAGAGTAATCTGACTCCATGCATAGTAGCATATCTACTCGACGGAATTAGAATGAGTGGAATGCAACGTCAGTGTATTAACGCGCTGGCCACGGGACGCCGCTGCACCGAGCACCGTGAACAAATCACTTGCTCCTTACCACTCAGTGTCCGACTGTTAGGCAAGGGATTATGTATTGTTCCGCTCACTGCTCGGTGTACCGTCAGTGGGTTAAGAAACCTCAGCGCGGACATTGCATAGGTGGTAGCCCTATTGGAGTATTTGAGCTGAAAGTCTCCGTGCTTTGTGGAGATTTCGTTAAATTAACCAATACCTATTAAATGCCTTCGGTAGGCTTGAACAACTTTTACATAATGTTCACCAGTATTCACCACAGACCGAAACGGGCTACCACGCTCTCCGAGTACGAGTTCGACACTAGCATGCCTTAAATAACTGTGTTAAAAACTGATCATGATGTTCCTTTCATTGTTAGAACTAGTGCCAAATTATGTGTAACGCGGCGGCGGCGGCACCAGCGGGTATCGTCTCCAAATAATACGACGATTGTACTAAAGTGTAGATGCGATAAAAACTGTGTGGTCACTGGTCATATTAGTGACTTCGATGCAAGGACTACCGTGCAAGTAATTCTAAATGACAGAAATCATTTTCAAACGTTGCATACGCCTGAACTGATCGTAAACAGCGGCCAAAATGAACAACGCTAGTCTGAGCACGCATTTCTTGCTTGCGTACCTCATCATCAGCAGCCTAGCCTTTCTTCTAACTACGTTCAAGTCGGCTTCCAGTCTTACCAAAATACAGCTGAATACCAGTATGTTACATGGAGCGACTGCCTATAGGACCTCCACAACTCGGCTCATAGGTCTCTGAAATCTAATTACGTGATTGAATCTCTATTACGTGATTGCGAATTTTTTTGAACAATCAAAATATAACCCCTGTAAGCTAAGCAAATGTTCCTGAAATATTGTAATGCCACCAAAAACATTCTGTAAAACCTCAAGTCTCGCAGCTCAGTCTCTGACCATCATCGTGACCAAGTCGATCTATTTGTTTTAAACGTAAAATATTTTTAATATTGGCATGATAATAACTTATGTAATAACTTAAGACAGAAGGTCCTTTAAGTAGAGGCGAATTGGATTAATCGACTTGGTATTATATAGATCTCACCACTTTTTACAGCAGAGAGACTGAGCTGCGAGACTTGAGGTTTTTACAGAATGTTTTTGGTGGCATCTTAATTCTATTTGTAGAACGAACATAAGTCCAATTTGTAAGGAAAGACGTTTTTTCTTATAATTCAACATATTTTCCAATGGGAATGTTGTTCAGTTTAACGGGCTAAACACCCTTACCCACCCTATACCTCCTCCTGTTTTGCCTCATATAGTATGTACCTATCTACATCTATTATTTATTATTATTTTCTAGTAATAATGATTCAGTAACTGCAAATGTAACCTTGTAATCTTATACATTTATATGGGATTACAAAGTTATTGTTGCAGTTGATTCATTTAGAAAACTGGACCGAAATGAGAAAATATTTAAATTTTTCCATAATTAAGACACTAAACCCTATTTGTATTCTAAATTTTAAGCTTCTAAGTCTGCTAGAAATACCTTAAACTTTGATGATCGGTGAGTCAGTGAGTCAGTGAATCAGTGAGTGACAAAATTCAAAATTTTAACAAGTTGTCATTCTTAAACTACTGGTTCAATTTGACTGAAACTTTAAATATGCCGTGTTTATACAATAACTGATTAGTTGCTGGCTAAATTCAGGCTTCTTATTTTATTAACAACGGTATACGGCCGTGCCGCTTTCTTTTTGGTCGACTTGCGGGGGCACTACCGTGCCCCCAGATAATCTCAAGTTGGCGAGTAATGGGCGACTAGCCTGTAAAATCCTACTAATAAATGCGAAAGTCTGTGAGAATATATGTATGTATGGATGTTTGTTACTCTTTCACGCAAATACTAGAGAACCAATTACGATGAAATTTGATATATGTATATGTTACTGTAAAAGCCCGAACTGTGGTAAATCCTAAGATTTTCCGGTAAAACCTAAGATTTACCAACTCTCAATGGTAAAAGTCCGAACAAGCCAGAGTTTAAAAACTATGTTACGATATATAAAAAAATCCTCCTACATAATTATGTTTATAACTATTTCACGGTGTAATTATATACTGTGACATTGTTATAAAGAAGGAGTTTTGGGCATAGCGACATGGGTAGGTTAGGTTAGAAGGCTAAGGTGGGAGCGAGCGAAGCGAAGCTCCCACCTTAGCCTTCGTGGTTATTTTTTTTTAACCACCCAGAAGGAGGAGCCCCGCGAAGCGGGGCTCCGGCGACATCTCGATATCATCAAGTGAATATAGGTAAAAGTTCGAAATAAAATAATTATTCGGACTTTTACCATTGCCAGTTGGTAAATCTTAGGTTATACCGGAAAATCTTAGGATTTACCACCGTTCGGGCTTTTACAGTAACATATAGATAGCTGAAGTTCCCGAGGGATCGGGATTTACACGGGAAGGGTGACCACGCAGATGAAGTCGCGGGCGGCCTCTAGTATATAATATAATTATGTGGCTAAAGTTTCGTGTGCTGGCTAAGCCCTGCAACATTGCCCAGTATTCTATACTTATTTGATAAACTGCTATAATATGTCTATCTGTTAAGTATAAAAGGGGTTATTATAAGATCGACGATTATATAATGGACAAGAAATCATGGGATTAGTTGCGCGTTCTACACAAATCAAGATTAAATATTTATATATGTATATATTCATCTTTGCATTGTATAAATATTAATCAGTAGTATTTTAACTCTGTAACAGAGAGGTATCACACGAGCCTCAGTGGCACTCGTTTTCTTTTCTTGATAGATATGGTGGGCTCCCACATGCCAAGGTTCGTCATGCTCACTAAAATGTCATTGCTTGCGGCGGCGTCGTGTGCCGGGTCACCCCCTTCCCTCTAATATGTGCGAAGGGGGTGATGGCTGGTCCATGCGTCATACTCGTGAACGGGTGCTGCTTGGGGTGACTGGTCGTCCTGGTTGTGGTGAATTTGCCAAATATTTTTTTTTAAGTAAATAAGTATTAATCGATATAATTCCTTGTGCCATAGTATGCTCTTGAGATGCCTCTTATGACTGCAATACTATCATGATCTAGGTAGATGCTCCCATCATGCTTCCAATACACTTGTTATGTTATTAGCACCCTTATATTGATTTAATTTATTTATATTATACCTATGTGTGTTCGGTAGTGTTGGTAGCAGCTCCTTACATCATCAAAAATTTATACCTAATAGAAAGATTGTTAAAATTAATTGGCGATTAAAAAGAGTGGCCTGGAGTTTCTTGCCAGCTCTTCTCATTGGCCCTACCTTCCGAACTGGCGGTAAATTCACTCTCTGTATCATTGACTATCATAAGTGTCAACATTTGACCTATATGAATAAATGATTTGATTTTGATTTTGATTTTGATTTTATAACCCAAAACAGTAAAAAAATGCGCTTATTAGATTGCAATAGGATAACTACGGAACCAGTCGGCAGTTTGACACGTACCTGGTCCCTTCTGCCACTTACATAAGATTTAACATTGTTGTACTATGCAAGTATTGCAAGTGTTAAATACATGATTCAGGTGATTGTGGTGCACAGAATTCAGTTTTCCAGGCTCGGTATTGCGCCTAAAGTGAAGTATTTAGTTATCTTACGACACGAGACGCCAGTAATATGTAATATTGTAAGGACAACTTAGTGAAGTACAATTTTAATGCATTGTTTTATTTGTTAATTAAAGCATCACATAGCGTAGTTGTCATGTTCAAATCCTGGCGCGGATCCATGACGCGAAAGATGTGACTCGTGCGAAACCGGCCGGGAAACCGCGGTTGCAACCATCGCGATGTCCGAAGGATGTCACACCGATCTGTTGGCAAATAAATAAGTTAGCTTAATATTTATACCAAAACTTGCCTAATTTAATATCTATACTAATATTATAAAGCTGAAGAGTTTGTTTGTTTTTTTGTTTGTTTGTTTGAACACGCTAATCTCAGAAACTACCGGTCCGATTTGAAAAATTGTTTCAGTGTTAGATAGCCCATTTATTGAGGAAGGTTATAGGTATATCATCATCATCATATCATCATATATATCATCACGCTATGATCAATAGGAGCGGAATATAATTGAAAAATGTTACAAAAACGGGTAAGATTATGACCTCATTATGACTCTTATGCGGCGCAAGCGAAGTTGCGCGGGTCAGCTAGTTAAATATAAACGCCCTGATCAATAATAAGGGACGGTATTGTAGTGCTTCTTACCAAAGTGTTTCCGATAGCGAGAGGACCGCCGGAGTCTCCGCCGCAGGTACCGATTCCACCAGCGCCGCTGGTACACAGAGTGGAGGCGATGACGCTGCGGCCATAAGTCCGCTGACATTCGGCGTTGGTGATCACTTGAAGCCTCACGTGCCTCTTGTTCCCAGTGTTTCCTGTATGACCATACACATATTGATTTCATTTTTATCCGAGAGTCAAGAAACAAGGCGGCCGGCTGAGTTCATGCTGTTTGTTTGTTTGTTACTCACCGCCGTTGTCTCTGCCGAAACCGGCGGCGTTGGCCCACGAGCCGACATAGTTGTTGTTGCCGCCGGCCAGACCGATGTTGCGGATCACATCTGTAACATACAACAGTAGTTAGTGAGACGTCATGCAGTCAATTATAGTGTTATTGTTATATAATACTGACTGCTGTATGCGACACGGTTGTGGTTGATGATGGCGATGTCGTTGGCGAGGCTGTCCGTGTTGTAACTGCCGTGCATAACCACGCTAGTGGTAGTGGTGCGGACTCCTCCGGATGTGAGACGGTTAGATCCGTGGACCACGACGAACTGACGCGCCTGATTGTTTCTGTCCCTCCAGCAGTGAGCAGCGGTTACGGAACGTGTGTTGGTCAGCAGCGACGAGCCGCATATTGATTGACGGCCATTAGTCAACGTGATCAATAGTCCTCCCTGTACCACAAACATGACGTAATTTATTAGATCTCAATGAAAAAATAATAATCCTCTCGAAATTAAGGACTTTATATCGCGTTTTATATGTGCTGAGGTAGAGTAACAAACACGATAAAGCTACTTACCAGAAAAGGGTATGCGCCAGCATTCGCCGCGGAGCCGCCGACAATCCTGCTGCCGTCGAAGTCCATGGCCTGCTCGGCTTGCATGATGCGTGCCGCCTCCGGGATGCCCACATTCTCGTGGTAATTGTTCTCTATCGGCTCATAGGCCAGCGCCAGCGCCGCGAGTGCGAACACGATCAACAAGCTCTTCATCTTTGTCTACTAGTTGTGCTGTGGTGCAGGTTCTTTCCTATTCTCAACTTATATACAAATTGCTAGACGTGCGATTATCTTATCGCTGTGTATTAAGTCTTTTAGAATGCAGATATTTGACTTTGCAATTGCACGTTTGGCAATCGGGAGTCCGTACATAAAGGTTTTAACAATTTTTGAAATGTATTATATTTCGAGGAGATTATACTCGTAGTCTATTTCGAAATACGGACTTGAATTATGATCTCATATGCTGTTTGTGTAGCTGACTAATGAGCAAGATTCTGTGTTCGTCAGAATCATAATATTTTGTTCAATGTAGGTAAACATGGTTCATATCATCTCTTAGAAAATGATGGTTCAATAATGTTGTTCTGCCTACGGTTTGTAATGAGCCCTTGTGCTAGATGCCGCCGGCTCACGCTTGACTGATATGACGTGACAAAATTAGTTGAGGATCGTTAGATTACAGAATTAAATTATCTATTTATCATAGTTAGGTATATAGTGACTATCCATTATCGTCGCGAAGCACATGTAGTTGTAAAGACTTTCTTATTAAGCCGAATGTGAAACAGCGTACATGACGCGTGCGGCGTGACCGGGGCACCGCCGGGGCACCGCCGGGGCACCGCCGGGGCACCACCGGGGCACCGCCGGGGCACCACCGGGCATGACGCGGTGTAAGGGCTTCGTTACCGACACGGTGAACTTGCACATTTCCTATCATGTTTTCTAATTTCTATTGGAATTGCCTGCGACATTAGAGCCTATCTCTAGTTGGGTTCAAAATGGTTGTCGCATTTGCAGTTTATAAGAGGCGTGACGCCACCTAGGATCTACGGAAGAATATAAGGTACTTTTACCATTTGTTTTTATCGAAGATCGACGCGTTTATTTATTCTTGATTGAATGGGCTACATCCATGCTATTGATTACATTGATACTATTGATTATATTGATTAAATTGTCCCAATATATTGAAGAAATCTAAGTAATCTCAGTGAATTCAAAAAAATATTTTGCTAATTGTACCTGTGTTGCGTATGTTTTAGTGCTAACTGTGCTCATATTGTGAGCGCGATGCGCATGCCAAGTGTCTGATTATTATTTGTAAACTGTAAACTGAGTCGTCCACTGGTGTGGCATTCTCGAAGATCTTTGACAGTCCTTACAGTACCTAGTAGTAGTAGTAGTCAGAAGCTTGAAAGTCTGACAACCAGGTTACTGTGTTGTGGAGACCGACAGGTCCGCTGGATGTCAAATACTGGTATTCAGCTACATCCGGTGAGACTAGAAGCCGACTCCAACATAGTTGGAAGAAAGGCAAGGCTGATATACAAACTGAAGTGATTATGCAATTTTATTTTGCAATGGGTTGAACCTTGGAAGTTGATAATTTGATATTGTTATTCCTCATCGAACAATATAAGAATCACTTAAATCGGTTGACAAACCACGACGTAATCGTTGCATCGCCCGGATATTGAGCTCTCCTCCTTTTTGAAGTCGCTTAATAAAAAGTTTCCTAAATGTTGCCTTGATACCTAATGGATGACTTAACCAGGTTTCTGTTCAATCTTATCCAGTATCCAGTCACATTTTCGGTACTCATAACTTTTGTTACTTAATATCCTCAACGGTATTTCTTATCAAAGATATTCAGCGAACAGAATTGACCCTTCTACAGGTTGATTGTAATTAAATTAGCACAATGGCAGCCGCGCGGGTCCGCCGCTTACCTAATGAACATTTAAATAAAATGTAATTATCGATTTACCGAAAAGCAAGAATATTTTGATAATAAATACCTACCTATTATTATGCACTAGGCGACCCGTGCGGCTCCGCTCCTGTCGTGCTGTTGCATTCGTTGCAGCACACTTAGACCTAGATACTCTCAAAATAAAATACCTACCTGCATGCAAATACTTTAACAACTTTTTCGCTTTGACCTATTCTTCTGTCCGTACCCGTGCGTTACCTTCATTCGTGCTTACTTCTTTTCTCATGCTCCTGCCGGCGCCCGTGTACCTACTTGCTATGTAACGTACGCGTATGGAACCGCGCTAAAGTTCTTCACGCGCGAAATCATGAAGGTATCTACGATGATACGGTCGGCGCGGGTGCTGCGTCAACCAGCATATTTTTATATTCATAAGATATTACAGATAATTTAATTTTACCTGTCATCCCGTCATATGATACATATTGCATAAAAAATTTGATTGCCATTTACCTACATTTTTAAATAATAAAACGAAAGCAAATAAGTTTGGTGAATGTTGTAAAATGGATTGCAACAGAAGTTGGGGGCAATCCTATAATCATATACTGGGCAAGCGGACACGTTAACATGCTTCGGGCTACAATTTAAAATATTGTTATAGAGATTAGAGAAACCAGAAGCACGTAGCTCAACCTGAGACTGGAACACGTGCTGATGATTGTGACTATTTGTGACGAGCAGCAAGGAGAAGAGCGAGCCAGTAAGAGACGGGCAGACGGCATCGCTCGCGTGGAGTACACCGCTGCCGCGCTGCACCGGTCCCCGAGTCACACGAGTCACACGAGTCACCGCGTCTGACGAGAAAGTTACCTTGTAATCGTAGTAATCGTAATCAGTGCCGCACTCACACGTGCGCTGGAGATGTTCAATGAGTGCAAGTGTATTGTACTTTTGTACCGATATATCCTATAGTAACCACATCGCAACATTTTAAATAGATATTCTTAAAATTATTTGAATCTGTACTAGAGTAATAAAACCATTGCTATTGTAATGCTTATGAAATAATATTCTCGTGCTCGAACTAAATTGCATCGGAGAACACAATAATTAACTCCTACTAATCATATTTGACGGTAGCACACGTACGTTCCTTGTAAAGTTGCGTTTATTTAGCTTTACAAACCAAAACGATGTATGATTGAAAGGAAAGAGTAGTCCTCCACGTACGAGTTCGACACTAGCATGCCTTAAATAACTGTGTTAAAAACTGATCATGATGTTCCTTTCATTGTTAGAACTAGGGCCAAATTATGTGTAACGCGGCGGCGGCACCAGCGTGTATCGTCTCCAAATAATACGACGATTGTACTAAAGTGTAGATGCGATAAAAACTGTGTGGTCACTGGTCATATTAGTGACTTCGATGCAAGGACTACCGTGCAAGTAATTCTAAATGACAGAAATCATTTTCAAACGTTGCATACGCCTGAACTGATCGTAAACAGCGGCCAAAATGAACAACAAATAGAATAACTACGGAACCAGTCGGCAGTTTGACACGTACCTGGTCCCTTCTGCCACTTACATAAGATTTAACATTGTTGTACTATGCAAGTATTACAAGTGTTAAATACATGATTCAGGTGATTGTGGTGCACAGAATTCAGTTTTCCAGGCTCGGTATTGCGCCTAAAGTGAAGTATTTAGTTATCTTACGACACGAGACGCCAGTAATATGTAATATTGTAAGGACAACTTAGTGAAATACAATTTTAATGCATTGTTTTATTTGTTAATTAAAGCATCACATAGCGTAGTTGTCATGTTCAAATCCTGGCGCGGATCCATGACGCGAAAGATGTGACTCGTGCGAAACCGGCCGGGAAACCGCGGTTGCAACCATCGCGATGTCCGAAGGATGTCACACCGATCTGTTGGCAAATAAATAAGTTAGCTTAATATTTATACGAAAACTTGCCTAATTTAATATTAAATATAAACGCCCTGATCAATAATAAGGGACGGTATTGTAGTGCTTCTTACCAAAGTGTTTCCGATAGCGAGAGGTCCGCCGGAGTCTCCGCCGCAGGTACCGATTCCACCAGCGCCGCTGGTACACAGAGTGGAGGCGATGATACTGCCGCCATAAGTCCGCTGACATTCGGCGTTGGTGATCACTTGAAGCCTCACGTGCCTCTTGTTTCCAGTGTTTCCTGTATGACCATACACATATTGATTTCATTATTATCCGAGGGTCAAGAAACAACGCGGCCGGCTGAGTTCATTACTGTTTGTTTGTTTGTTACTCACCGCCGTTGTCTCTGCCGAAACCGGCGGCGTTGGCCCACGAGCCGACATAGTTGTTGTTGCCGCCGGCCAGACCGATGTTGCGGATCACATCTGTAACATACAACAGTAGTTAGTGAGAGGGGAGTGACGACATGCAGTCAATCATAGTGTTATTGTTATATAATACTGACTGGTGTATGCGACACGGTTGTGATTGATGATGGCGATGTCGTTGGCGAGGGTGATCACATTATAACTGCCGTGCAGGACTACACTGGAGGTAGTGGTGCGGACTCCTCCAGACATGAGACGGTTAGATCCGTGGACCACGACGAACTGACGCGCCTGATTGTTTCTGTCCCTCCAGCAGTGAGCAGCGGTTACGGAACGTGTGTTGGTCAGCAGCGACGAGCCGCATATTGATTGACGGCCATTAGTCAACGTGATCACAAGTCCCCCCTGAAGTATAACAACTATGATTTATTAAATCACGAAAAATAAGACGATTATATGAGGCCGGAGGAAACAATATTACATTTCAATTTTGTTGAGACTTAGTAACAAACAAGAGAAACTCTTAGCTCACCAGAAAAGGATATGCGCCAGCATTCGCCGCGGAGCCGCCGACAATCCTGCTGCCGTCGAAGTCCATGGCCTGCTCGGCTTGCATGATGCGTGCCGCCTCCGGGATGCCCACATTCTCGTGGTAATTGTTCTCTATCGGCTCATAGGCCAGCGCCAGCGCCGCGAGTGCGAACACGATCAACAAGCTCTTCATCTTTGTCTACTAGTTGTGCTGTGGTGCAGTTTCCTTGGCATCCACAACTTATATACAAACTGCTAGGCCTGCGATTATCTAATCGATGTGAATTAAGTAATTAAGGAAAGCTTATGCTACTTTGCTATTGCACGTTTGGATATCAGGATTCCGTACACGAAGAGGTAAACAAACGTTTAAAAAATAATACATGCCATATTTAATTGTACAATAATAAACTTTGTATTGTACATCTCACTGTCACTCGTTATAAATTGTAAATATTCATTAAATATTACTATTATAAGTAACATGTAACTGAAGTCGTGCATTAGCATTAGGAAATATAACGTTTATTTAGTAATGGCTCGTTTGTTGTAACGAACGGCTCGCGGGTCGCGTACCACTATCAACGAACTAAGTCTACTTGAAATAACATAATTATATTTCTTAGAAAATGCTCGTTCAAATATTTCACAATTCCTACAGTTTGTTGCGTCGAGCCCAAGTGCAGGAAGCCGGCTCACACTTGACTGGTAGGACGTATCAAAATAAGTTGGACATCGTTATGTATCGAATGATTATTATCTATTTATCGTAATTGAGTATGTTGTGTTGATGCGTTACAGTGGAGCGCTTGCTGTTGTTGTTTACACGTTTCAGCGCTGTTGAAATATTAGTAAAATCGCAGCAGCCGTCTTACTGCCGAAGACTGCCCACTGCCCACACACAAGTAGTGCACAGTGCGCCTACAGAGTGTAAGCTGTACTAGTGCTTACAAGCGGTCCGCTGTAGGGACACGCGTGCGCGTGACCTCTCACCGTGCCCTCAGCGTGCCCTCAGCGTGCTCTCAGCGTGCTCTCAGCGTGCTCTCAGCGACGCACTACCACGGTACTGAGGGTACTCACAGGGGGACTGGATTTCTACACGGACGGCGCACCCTTAACACCTATTTTTGTTAAAACACACAAGGATCTCTTCCATACAGCAAAACAAATATTTCCGAGAAATACAACGATAGAGATAGATTAGTGCTTGATTGTATACCTAAGACTATGCTTTACCCAAAAAATTCACTTGCAATGATTGTGTGTCAAAGTATTTAATGCTCTACCAAATAATATAAAAATGTTGCCTGAAAAAACATTTAAAATTCAAATAAAATTCAATTAAATAATTTCTCATGCTATTTTTAAGGTAGAGTTTCGAGTGTTTTTGTTAAGAAGAAAATAATGTTATACCGATCATAATACATACTAAAGTGTCTTATAGTATTTGAAATATTAAAAACTATATTTAAAAAAAAACAGTATGTAGAAGAATATTCCTGTGTGTTCTGATTAATTATATTAATATTAATATGAATGTTTTTTGAGGAAGCTCTATGTTAGACGTATACTATATAAATTCCAGGTCGTAGTTGTCATAAGAATGCATCGCCATCGGAACTTGAACAGACAGAACAGTGTCAAGTTTCAAGTCAGTAGAATTATAGGTAAGAGGGAGTGTTTGTAACTGAGCTCGCAACATTTGCCCCGAACCGTGTGTCAGTTGGCTAGGACTTGCAATTTCAATAAAACATTTTAATTTAATTCAAATTAAACTGGTTTTAATTGCTCGAAAACCATTCATCGGTTTATCAACCTAATTACCAAAAATCACCTATTCCAGTATCTATATGAAGCGATCTAAATGTATGTTCCTGCATTAGCTAATGCCCGCGATTCTGACCGCATCATTGTGTTTAAATCCCGGTTAAAAACTATCCGTTTATCACAATTTCGTCAATTCCGTGTTATTTCTTACCCAAACGGGAAGACTCGGTCGGGAGACTGTAATGTCTGTAATGATTGAATGACGTTGAATTGGTCGTAAACTATCGGTTACGACACGGACTCGTGAGATGCACGAGTCATCAGTCATCACTTCATTCATATTATATTTCATATTATATTTTAGGAACAATGAGTGCTTGCCGGCCGCCTGGTAGCGCGTCACAAATAGCTTCACTATTGTCTTTAGTCTACCCTTACAACATACTCGTATAACCGCCATTCCCTACTTTTGAAACAAACGAGACATTGTGAGGACACCACAACTGTCCCTAGTCATACGCCTGCAGCTCGAGGTATCTTACTCTCTCCTGAAAATATGAATATGAGGTGGTTTCACAACCATTTTCGGAATATACATACATGTCGATACGTCTGGTTCGCACAGACAGCGCCACACCGTCAGGTAGTCTATGTTCGTTTCAGCATTATACATTTAAAAGACGTTGTTTTCAAAACGTTATTAAGTATACTGATTACGAATTCCTTAACGATAAGCTTTGATTAAAGTTCCTGCATGTTTGAGGCGCTCATAGCTAGATTACGTGCATTGCGCAGCGTGGTGTAACGCGATAGTTTGGCTACAGATGGACCGCAAACACGACTGCCCTACACTACACTAGTACACTCATAGGTGAATGAAATCATAACTTCGGGTCTTCCCTACATCGGCCACTACACACCTAGTTTCATATTGCTAACGTTTTACGACACATTTTCCCTACTCACAAACACACGATTTTATTACGGTTTCAGCCATCCAAAACCTTGGCTCATTAAACAATTACCGTTCCACCGCGCAAGTACCATCACGCGCTAACAAATCACAGAAATCTCATAAAATATCACGTTCGGTGGAGCAACGCAGACGGCGGGAGGAGCGTGGACGAATAGCTAGGGTATGGAGATCCGTAATTACGGAAACTGCAAGTCGAGCATGCACCGCACCGGCTAGTGAGTTCGTCTCGAGGCGAGGTGATTATGTTACGATTCCGATCAGTGTCGTTGCAGCAGGGAGCTTCAAACAATAAATAACACTGAACAGCTTGAGTTGATACGGTGACGATCCCCTTCCGAGTCGATACGACCTAGACCTTGCTACGACCTTAATCAACTTCAGAGCGGTCGTTGCGCAATGTCAATTCTCGCTATATTAATCACTAGCAGCCCATCCCGGCTTCGCACGGACATAATCCATACTAATACACTCAGCGGCAGAAAAAGTGGCCCAAAGTAAAACTACGATAAAACTTTTTATCATAACAATACATGGTTATTATTTTGGCTATAACTATAAGTTAAACAGTTTATACACAAGTTTAGTTATAATTTACACTAAATAGTCGTAATTTTTTATCAAAAATGGGAAAAATTTAAAAATACAGGTTTTTTCGTAATCGTTTATTAAAAGTTTTCGCAAAAATCTAATTCTGCACCAAAGAAAAAATCAAGTTCATACCGCGTGTTAACTTCTCTAGCATTTATGGTGACCTGCATGCGTTCTGGCATGCTTTGGAGGATGCTTTAATTACTTCTTGAAGAATTTTATCCCACACTCTGACTAGAGCGGATCTTAGCTCACCAAGTGATTCTGGTGGGTTGGGCAGTGCACGTACACTGTTTTTTAGCATGTGTCAGACATGTTCTACGGGGCTGATGTCTGGACTGCGAGCAGGCTAAGGCAGTTTTTGAATCCCGATATCAGCAAGGTACGACTCCACAACGCGGGCGCTACGAGCGCGCGCATTAAACTGCATTAGAGTTAATCCTCCCGACCAATGAAATCCATAAGTGGTACAACATGGTCTTGGAGGATTTCTTTAATGTACTCGGCTGCTGTTAGGCTCTGATCTACGATGACAAGCTCCGTACGTGCCTCCAAACATACACCTCCCCACACCATAACAGACCCACCTTTGTAACTGACCGTCTGACGTGTTGTGTTGGGAAGAAACCTTTCTTAGTGGCGTTTGTACACTCTCTCACGACCATTTGGTGCTCTTAATGCTATTCAGCACTCATAGGTAAACAAGAACTTGCTCCATTGGTCGATGGACCAATTCACATGTTTACGAGCAAATCGTAATCGCGCAACTTGATGGTGTCTCTCGAGTTCTGGTACTCGGGCTGGTCTTCCTGCCCGTGAATTACATTCTCTTATCCTTTGCCTTATCTTCCGTTCACTAAGAATGACTCCGCGTTCCGCTTGAAGCCTCTAGTGAATCTCAAATGCTGTCGGAAAGCTGTTTCTCAGCACCTCGAGGTTAACAAATCGGTCATCTCTTGCGGATGTACATCGTGTTCGTCCAATTCCTGGTCGCCGCGTGTAGAGACCAGTCTCACGATACCTCCTAATCGCAGATCTTAAAGTGGTACGCGATACATTGAAAAATGCAGCCACCTCTCAATGGTAATGGCCCTGATCGGACAACAAGACCACCTTAGCCACTTGTTCAGCAGTAAGTGGCATCTTCAAATCTTTTCTAAAATCTAAATAGACCAGTAATCAATAAAAATCATAAAAAAAATCGTTTCCGTGCAGCAATATTTCAAAATACAGAATTAAACACTTTATAACACTAAACAGATCACTTCGCTACTACTTACAACAATATATCCATACTAATATTATAAATGCGAAAGTAACTCTGTCTATCTGTCTGTCTGTCTGTCTGTCTGTCTGTCTGTCTGTCTGCTACTCAATCACGTCTAAACTACTGAATCAATTTGCATGAAATTTGGTATGGAGATATTTTGATACCCGAGAAAGGACATAGGCTACTTTTTACCCCGGGAAAAAGACGCATTTCCCGGGAAAATTCAGAAAATTCAACGAAGTCGCGAAAAATCAATATTATAATGACATTGAATTAACAAAATTCCGTTTCCATGGCAACTGTTTTAATGGCGGATATACCTTAGTGCGACTTCGTTATACTAAGAGATATAAATAATTTTAAGAATATTTTTCGTGAAAAAAAAGCATATTTTATATCATCACGCTACGACCAATAGGAGCAGAGTAAGTAGGTAACAGTAATAAGTGTTACAAAGACGTGGAAAATTCTGACCCATTCTCTGTTATGTGACGCAAGCGAAGTTGCGCGGGTCAGCTAGTCTTTCATATATTACTTAATTTGTTTACAAATTCAGGATAAGCGCTTGGGCCACTTTTTCTGCCGCTGAGTGTATTATAAATATGAAAGTAGCTCTGTCTGTCTGTCTGTCTGTCTGTCTGTCTGTCTGTCTGTCTGTCTGTCTGTCTGTCTGTCTGTCTGTCTGTCTGTCTGTCTGTCTGTCTGCTACTCAATCACGCCTAAACTACTGAACCAATTTGCATGAAATTTGGTATGGAGATATTTTGATACCCGAGAAAGGACATAGGCTACTTTTTACCCCGGGAAAATGACGCATTTCCCGGGAAAATTCAGGTGGCGAACGAAGTAGCGAATAATCAATATTATTCGCGACTTCGTTTGACATTAAATTAACAAAATTCCGTTGTCACGGCAACTGTTTTAATGGCGGATATACCTTAGCGCAACTTCGTTAAATTAAGAGATATAAATAATATTAAGAATATTTTTCGTGGAAAAAAAGCATATTTTTTATCATCACGCTATGACCAATAGGAGCAGAGTAACAGTAAAAAAGTGTTTGTGTGTTGTGTTGTCTTATGTGACGCAAGCGAAGTTGCGCGGGTCAGCTAGTAATATTATAATAAAAGAAAATTTACAATGTTTTACAGTGAGTTTCTAAAAAATAACATTCATTGAAAACAAAAAACTAAGTTATACTCTTTTTTGCGAATATATTTACATATATTATTTTTCACCTTTTTTTTTGTTTAATTTATCTATAAGTACTTATATTATAAAGTTGAAGAGTTTGTTTGTTTGAACGCGCTAATCTCAGGAACTACTGGTCCGATTTGAAAAATTATTTCAGTGTTAGATAGTCCATTTATCGAGGAAGGCTATATGCTAAATATCATCACGCTACGACTAATAGAAGCAGAGTACCAATAAAAAATGTAACAAAAACGGTGAAAATTTTGACCCATTCTCTCTTATGTGACGCGTGACAAGCGATGTTGCGCGAGTCAGCTAGTTTAAAATAATTGTTAAAAGGTCATAACCGTTAAACAAAAGCCATTTAATTTATTGAGTAAGAGCCTCCCTGTAAACAATATTTGATGTGGTTTTATTTTGTGGCGACAAAATAAATTAATTTTCAGGGGCTCCAACCCGCGATAGGCCAACGTATCTGTACTAATACTATAATCTATACTAATCTATACTAATATTATAAAGCTGAAGAGTTTGTTTGTTTGTTTGAACGCGCTAATCTCAGGAACTACTTAGGTACTGATCCGATATGAAAAATTCTTTCAGTGTTAGATAGGCTATTTATTGAGGAAGGCTATAGGATATATCATCACGCTACGAACGAAAGGAGCTGAGTAGCAACGAGAAATGTTGCAAAAACGGGGAAAATCATGACGCATTCTCTCTTATGTGACGCAAGCGAAGTTGCGCGGGTCAGCTAGTAATTAAATATAAATGAGTAAAACAATTAATTCTCTTCAGCGCATAGAGAGCGGAGTTTTTTTCTATTATTTAAACTGGCGATCATTAAAAAGGTAATAATGAAGGTATTGAAGTAGTCTTAAATAATGATTTATTTATTTTGATGAGGATCAATACCTAGGTACGAATAAAGAATTTCTAGCGGTGGTATATAATTTTTTGGTTTTTAATAAAAGGACGCTAATTGTGACGTAACTGCAGAAGATAGAGACATGCTGTTGCGACATTTTTTGTAGATAGTGATGTGTCCTGAAAAATTGTAATACATCATTTTGTTCTATCATTAATAGTTTTCGCAGCGCACGCGATTGAAGGAAGTTTTTTATAATTTTTTTTACACCATGGGTTAGATTATTCAAGTTTTAGTAAGCATGCCGATTTTTTTTAAAAAAGAAACATAGCCTCTGTTACTCGGGAATAGTATAGCTTGCCAACGGTGAAAGATATTTTTAAATCGGTCCAGTAGTTTCGGAGCCTATTCATTCAAATAAACAAACAAAAAATCAAACCTTTGCTCTTTATAATATTAGTATAGAAGTATAGATTATTTTATGTTTCTCAGCACTTTCAGAAATGACAGACATGTAAAAATGATGAATCTTTAAACTTGTATTTATAACTTGGTTTAAAGCGATCTTTCAACTTTTGTGCCATACGAACTATTTATTACTTCTAATGGCTAGTTCAATCGATATACATATATGCCGCTTTCGTTTGTTGGCCGGCACTTTTAAAAAATGACCGAATCAATTAATTCTTTCAGTCTAGACAGGATTACGAAAGTTCTCCCCCGACGGGTCTCCACCTTGCTGTGGTGGGGGGGCTTAGTAGCCGCGAGTCTTGAGGTGAGGGCGCACTTCGGCCGCGGTGAAGCGAAGAGAGACCCATTGGAGAGGCCGCTTCCCTGTCTGGGCGGTACCGCACTAACCCTGGGGACCAAAGCGGCCGGCCGGCTGGGCCGAGGCGACGTAGGTCCGGCTGGTTTTGGAGGGGCTAGTCGCGGAGGAAGAGGTGTTCTAGTGTGTCGTTGCTGGGCACCCTATCCTCCGCGACTGGGCGGGGCCGCACCGCGTGATGCGGCAATGGTGGGGCTGCCGTGGGGAGACGGGGGTCGGGCGGTCGGACCCGGCTCTTAACCCATGGCGGCTGGTGGTGGGACCGCAGGGCCTGGGAGTGGGCAGACTACCACTTTCGGGCTCGTTGGTCGGCGAGGAGGTGGCAGCGGCCTACACACCTTTCCGCCGCCGGCGGCTGGGACAAGCTGCGCATCTGCGCGAGGCCTGTCCCGGCTTCCGAAGGCCCCCTGGCTGGCGAACTCGGGGGAGTTTTCTGGCCACTGCACTATGTGGGGGGACGGCACCCGTGTGTTGGGGTGTCGTCCCACACTGTGGACGGGTCCACATTGTGGACGGCCGCGTCGGGGCCGCGGATGTGTGCCTAAAGGCGTTCCCGTGGCCTCGGCACTAAGCGGCGAGGAGGCAACACCTTGATGGTTTAGTGGGTAGGCCTTGCCCTTCTGGTTCGGAGAGCCCCACATACCCCAGCGCTCCCCCGGGCATTGGGGATGCAATTTCATGCATTACCCAGGTAAAAAAAAAAAGGAGTACGAAAGTTTCGACGGCTGTTTCTGTTTTCAATATTTGCAGATTGAGAGATAAAATTAATAAATACTGTCACTACCGTATGATAACAACATACAGACAAGCAATCTTTTAATTGCACAACATTAACAAACGGTGCTATTTACCACTGATATACCTATATTTCACACGATTGCTGTGATTCTTAGGAATGTCGTACATTTTCGTTGTAGTGGGTTTCAAAGCGTGTATCGTGACTTTAGTTCCTGCATGAAGAATAAACAATACAGGGTACGAACTCAGTGAAAAACAATTAATGTTATGCAATATTTTATTGGCAACTAGTAAACTCCACAAAGTGGTGACTGGAGGTGACACTCAGAGCCTGGCGCGGATCCATGATTCGAATTAGGTCACTCGCGCGAAACCAGCCGGTAAACCGACCGCGCAGCCACGGTTGGATCCGAACGATGTCACGCCGATCTGTTGACAAACAAAATTATTCAACTTATTCAACAAAACCTTTAAAATTTGAAGTTGAATAAATAGAAAGTATTACGTAGGTACTTACATACATACATAAAATCACGCCTTCTTCCCATATACCTATGGGAAGAAGGCAATAACTAAAGAACGTAAAGATTTGTTTTTTTTTTTCATACAAACCATCCGAATCAAATCCGTAGTAATAAAAACCTGTTCAATAACACAGATGGTGATGTTTCGCGATAACGTTCATATTTTAAAAGAAATCGTTCGTTACCTAGCACGTTAGCATTACCGCATACCAATTATAATACGATAGCTAATCATTTGTATCTAATACCGCCTTATATTAATCACCAAAACAATGTTCGTGGTTGATAATAATACTTACCCGCGCCTGCCACCTGCTGCCCTGTCTGTCAGTGTCTGTAGCCAGTTGCAGTTGGCAGTAATACGCGCCGGCCCTGGCTACGCCGTGACGCCCGTGACGCCCGTGACGGTGCATCATGCAGCATCACGGTTCACGATTCACGAGGACTCATGCGACGCGGCTTCACCACTACCTGCTAACGCACCATGAACAAGAAAAATACGTAACACATTGAACGGACTCTATGCCAAATATACCTACCTACTAATTTAGTAACAGGTTGTATATTTTACATTGAATATTTCTATCAATCAGGAAAAAGGACTCATTATTCACAGTTACACTTACCAGCTATACCTACTGTACCTAGTCGTATCGTCCTGTCGTAAAGCTGCAGCAGGTACTTAGTACCACACAGATTACTACGTCGCGTAGGCGTAGCTAAGCTATATTGTTAGTAGGTACTTATATATTAATGTTAAATAGAGGGGCATTATATAAAGGCCTCTTTTAAACTAATAAGCATGCCATTTAATGAAGAGCAGAAAGTTTAACATTTTCATAATGTATACAGATTGTAGAACCAACGGCGGCCAACCAGAAAAAACAATCTATAAGAAGATAGATAATAATATAATAAGTAATTAAGATATAGGTAATTGTTTATTAAAATATTTAATTTTTTTGCCGATTTTTAGACACTACGACGAGTAATAATTAATGTTTTTTTTTTGTTTTATATTGTACACTAACCATTCTGATAGATGCATAATAAAAAGTATGATTAGCACTTTTTCTCAAAATTGGAATATTATGCAAGTTCAATTATTTAGCAAAAATTTTATTATTTATTTATTGGGCAAATTTTAAATTGCTTGTGTACTTATTAATTAGATATCTTATCTTATTATATTTTTTTCTGGGTGGCCGTTAGTTCTACTATGACCTTTTTCAAAGTTACCTATCCATGAATTACCGGACACCTGTATATTGGATAATATAGTTTAGTTTAAATATCTTTTGTGTATAATTTATTAATTTTTAAATTGTAAATCTACCTTCGTAACAAAAATGTTGAGTAATCAAAGAATGGTAGCACTGAAAGTATTTTTTTATTATTGATGTTAAAGTTATGTTCTTCTCCAGATTCGGATCAAAGTTTATAAAGTCAGTATAAGATATAGGTACCTACCTAGTCTTGCCATATATCTATATTGTAACAAACATTTTTTTTTTTATTGGCAATAAACGTTTTTAAGGTATCCTAGGCAATTAAAGCCCACTTAATTTCAATTCAATATATTATTTAATCATATGATTGAATTAAAAAGCTTTTTAGAAAAATAGTTTTATTGTAAAAACAAGAATACAAACAACTATACATTATGTACTACCAGTCTTCTAAAACCATTATAACTATAAATTAAAAAATTAAAAAACCCCAGATTTTTTTCATGCCTTTTATAGATTGGCTAGTTAGGTTAAGCCGTTCTAATATTCCCACCGCCAACTTCCTCATCACACGAAGCTATTCAAGTAAATTTCCACTCCTCCCTTCACTTTCACCCCCTACAATTTTTTAACGGCTCTTACCGCTTTCATCAACCATGTCTAAGAACTAAATGGAAATCACTCCATCCGTTCGGGAGTTATGATGCCACGGACAGATAGACACACACACACACAGACAAGTCACACTTATAACACCCCAATATTTGCGTCGGGGGTTAAAAATAAAGATTTTTTGAATAGCCTGTTATGGACGTTTTTGAACATATAGTTTTTAGTAACGCCTATTGTCTAATACGTAATATCTTTATGCATATTAAATTGTCTTTTTTAGATAGCATTATAATTACCATTATATGAACTACGGATACTAAAATATCTGTATTTTGTAACACGTTCAACATATATCTCGTACTTTCTACCTAATCATCTTTCACAAAACATATCTCACTTCTAACATGTTTTATAACTATAAAAGATCAACTTCCAAAGGATTTTTAATAAAAATATAGATTATCTTAGAATGCTTATTGTGCGCTATTCAACGTAGATGGCTTAACACGCCCCAGAACAGTACGTGAATGAAAACCATTTTTTTCGTCAGGGAAACCAATCGGGGTCGAAAAGGTCGACCCACCGGCTAGGTCCCCGCCGCACTGGGACTGCGCAAACGGGGTATGTGGTCCGCCGTAGAGCCCACTAAAAACCTGACGAGTGTCCAACCGCTTCCGCATGAAAGACCTGAAGTTAAGTAAATCAACATTATAGCTATAATGGTGTCTTCGGACCATGACTCCCCTCTTCTCTTACGGGTGAATGAGATAGATTCATTTCCCGGATCTGTAAAAATCAAATCATTATGATACCCTGTATAGATCTTCGCTTGTAATTGTCCATACAGGCTATTAACGCCCAAACCACATTTTACGGGGCGTTATTATCCGAACAGTACCTACCTCCTACAGGTACCTAGTTCTCATATTTTCACACATAATTACAAACAAATTAATCAAATCGTCAATGAAATCTATACTAATATTATAAAGCTGAAGAGTTTGTTTGTTTGATTGTTTGTTTGTTTGTTTGAACGCGCTAATCTCTGAAACCACTGGTCTGATTTCAAAAATTCTTTCAGTGTTAGATAGCCCATTTATCGAGGAAGGCTATATATTATCACGCTACGACCAATGGGAGCAGAATACCAGATACCATAAAAAATGTTACAAAGACGGGGAAAATTTTGACCAATTCTCTTATGTGACGCGAAGCAAAGTTGCGCGGGTCAGCTAGTATGAAATAAAGGTTAATAAAATATGTGCATTGCCGGCGTCCTTTTGGTGAGGTTCGCACCTGAGTACTCGATGGCGAGATGGCGAGATGGCGTGCGTTCCTATTCCGTTTATATTCTATGCGTGTGTGAAGTGTAACGTAACTCGCGCGGCATTGTCTCCGATTATTGGCATTCGGGCGTTATTACACATAGGGCGTTAAATGCCTCACCTACCTTACTTTTACAGTGTGTTAGTTTAATACATAAATATAAAACAGCTAAAAATACATATAAAAAGCTTATTCGAAGTGGTCTACATTGACTGCAATACAGTCCTTTGAACATTGAGGCCAGTTATCAACAGAAGCACGCACTCTTTCCATGGGGAAATTCTTCACTGCCAATCGTATGGATTGTTTTAGGGCCTCTAAATTATTATGGCGTTTAGAGCAAGCTGTACTCTCTAAAACTGACCATAAATCATAATCCAGCGAATTAAGATCAGGTCTAAAAAACTTGGACTTTTTGTTCTGGACTTTTAAAATTATAATGTATTTGGGATGTTTCTTCTTTAGAGTAAAGAAAATAATGTAGTAAAAATAAAACATTGTTATAATGTGAAACAATTCAGAATGCCGCCCCTAATGGTAAGGAGGACATAAGATAGTTACTTTATAAGCCATGAACTATGTCGACGAGGTACTGAAGAGTGGTAGAATAAAACAGAATAAATGTTATCAAGGAGTATATTAACAAGGAGGGCCAGTGCGGTGAGAGGGTGGTGGCGTTCTCTAGAGAGTGTTACAGCCTGGCTCGGATCCAGGCGTTGAATGACGTCACTCGGGCGAACCCTGCCGGCAGACCGACCTGGCACCCGCGCGTCGAGCCGAACGACGTGATACCAATCTGTGTACAAACAATTGTATTATAATACAACGTAACGAATCATGTTCCCTAATACAATAAACTCTTATATGTCATGAGTGTCATTACCAAAATACCACCGGTGGCAGAGGTGGCGAGAGGACCGCCGGAGTCTCCGCCGCAAGTGCTGACTCCACCGGCGCCGCTGGTACACAGGGTGGAGGCGATCACGTTGCCGCTGCCGTAGGTCTGCTGGCACACGGCGTTGGTGATCACTTGCAGCCTCACTTGCCTCTTGGCTTGGTTGTTAGTGATTGCACCCGCAGCTCCTGATCATATGCACCTTTATAATTATAAAATCGAGAAGCTATGTTGCCGCGCTAACTGCCACACGAGTTAAGTGCTCTCATAATAATGATGTTTTATGGTCGATGTTGTATCAATAGACAGCCCGCATTGTAAGTGACAGAGTAGTAGTAAATATCTCACCATCTGCAGTTCTACCGAAGCCGGCGGCGTGCGCCCACGTGCCGACGTAGTTGGCGCTGCCGCTGGCCAGAGCGATGTTACGGATCACGTCTGTAGCGAACCACAAGCGTTAGTAAGTGAGAGCGAGACACGAGAGAAGCATATCGCGGACACAGTGCTGCTGCGATACTGACTGTTGTAGCCGACCCAGTTGTGGTTGATGATGGCGACATCGTTGTTGAGGTTGACCGGGTTGTAGCTGCCGTGCACGGTCACACTGGAGGTGGTGGTGCGCACTCCGCCGGAGAACAGACGGTTTGAGCCGTGCACCACCACGAACTGACGCGCCTGGTTACGCTGGTCCCTCCAGCAGTGAGCAGCGGTCACGGAGCGTGTGTTGGTCAGCAGAGACGAGCCGCACACGGAAGTGCCGCCGTTGGTCAACGTGACCACTAGTCCTCCCTGTGGACGCACAATACATGACAAACTGACTCGTGTAATTGTATAGCTATATATCATTTTAAAAACTTTTGCAACTCCAAAATCAACTAAAAAAATGTAAGCAAATTATAATATAAACAATATTAAGCGCGAGCGTGAATGAGATGCTAAGATATAGATTCACATACCAGATGAGGGTGGGCGCCAGCATTCGCCGCGGAGCCGCCGACAATCCTGCTGCCGTCGAAGTCCATGGCCTGCTCGGCTTGCATGATGCGTGCCGCCTCCGGGATGCCCACATTCTCGTGGTAATTGTTCTCTATCGGCTCATAGGCCAGCGCCAGCGCCGCGAGTGCGAACACGATCAACAAGCTCTTCATCTTTGTCTACTAGTTGTGCTGTGGTACAGGTTCCTTCGCATCCACAACTTATATATTAGACTGCATCTATCTTATCACCCGAGATTAAGCGACATTTGCAAGTTTAAATCAACTTTGATAATTGTTTGTTATTTGTCCATCAGATAATTAACGTTCAATCAATCAATATGTCAAAGAACATGTTTTGTTAAATAATGGTCACTGTTCTGTGCTGTTCTTCGTTAGCTAGTCGTTGCAATTGCTTCTCGGAATTTGATCCTAAAAGCAACACAATAAGATTGTGCAAAAATGCGTACGATGATAAAGTAATGGCGAGGAGACATGGCATTCAATCAAATGATTTATTTCTCAACACTAGTTTTCAATATGTCGACACGTGCTAGACAAAATCATTTATTCCCATCGGCCATCTGCCACCTCTGAGCTTGCCACCGGGGCCGCGGGGTGGTGGTTGCCACTAATAAGTGACGTTTACCACCCAATAAGTCAATAGTACATAAAACAAATAGATCGACCTGGCCATCGCATGATTTGATTATTAGTATGTATCACAATACACAATACACAGCACGACGGGCCAACAACCGAAGCCTCACTAGAGTCCTCCCGAATATGATGATTGAGGTGAGTATCTTAAAGAAGTAAATGCTCCTGAAATTTTATTGGCGAATTTGTGTTTTCATGCGATTACCAAGTCGTACTATATGTTTTAAACGTAAAATATTTATTTGTTAATATTGACATGATAATAACTTATGTAATAACTTAAGACAGAAGGTCCTTTAAGTAGAGACTAAATAGATTAATAGACTTGGTATTATATAGATCTCACAACTTTTTACGGCGAGACTAGGGGTTTTTACAGAATGTTTTTGATGGCATCTCACTTCTTTATGTAGAGCGAACATAAGTCCAATTTGTATGGAAAGACGTTATTTTTTCATAATTCAACATATTTTCCTATGGCAATGTTGTTTAGTTTCATGGACTAAACACCCTTAAGTTATGCCTCATATAGTAGGTATATTTTCTACAGTAATAATGATTCATTAACTGCAAATGTAACCTTATACATTTATATGGGATTACAAAATTATTGTTGCAGTTGCTGTATTTAGAAAACTGGACCGAAATTAGAAAATATTTAGGATTTCCCATGATTAGGAAACCAGACCAAACCATAAAAATTCCAAATTTGAAGCTTCTATGTCTGCTAGAAGTACCTTAGACTTGATGATCGGTGAGTCAGTCAGTATTAATAATCAAATTGAAAGTCTGACAACCAGTCTTACCTAAGATATCGTTTTATGACCCAGGTTACTGTGTTGTGGAGGTCCGATAGGCAACCGCTGCATGACAAATACTGGTATTCAGCTACATCCGGTGAGACTAGAAGCCGACTCCAACATAGTTGGAAGAAAG
This sequence comes from Anticarsia gemmatalis, assembly GCF_050436995.1. NCBI lineage: Eukaryota > Metazoa > Arthropoda > Insecta > Lepidoptera > Erebidae > Anticarsia > Anticarsia gemmatalis. Next base: position 19,834 of record NC_134756.1, on the reverse strand, counting down.
GCAAGGCTGATATACAAACTGAAGTGATTATGCAATTTTATTTTGCAATGGGTTGAACCTTGTAAGTTGATAATTTTATATTGTTACTAGGTTTTACCCGCCACTTCGTCCGCCACGTAAATTTTGCCATGGGAATGCGTCATTTTCCCGGAGTAAAAAGTAGCCTATGTCCTTTTTCGGGTATCAAAAATCTCGATATCAAATTTCCTGCAAACTGGTTCGGCAGTTTAGGCGTGATTGAGTAACAGACAGACAGAGTTACTTTCGCATTTATAATAAGTAATTATTAGTATGGATAATCTATACTAATATTATAAAGCTGAAGAGATTGTTTGTTTGAACGCGCTAATCTCAGGAACTAAGTACTGGTCCGATTTGAAAAATTCTTTCAGTGTTAGATAGTCCATTTATCGACGAAGGCTATAGGAAAAATCTTGACCCATTCTCTCTTATGTGACGCAAGCGAAGTTGCGCGGGTCAGCTAGTTAATAATAATAGTATGGATTAAGTAAATAGTATAGTAAGGATATGAAGTATTCCGAATACCTACGTTACAGAACACTTGAGCTAGACTCGCACAGACGCGTGTGGAGAGCAGGCGCTGAACCACTCACAGTATGGAGCGGTCTCGACCACAGCGTCCACTCACGATATTGTTCAAATTCACCCCTCTAAAGAAACAACATTTTTGCGAAATTAATACTGAAACGTGTGTATATTATTGATTTTTTCAAAATACAAGATTCTTACCGGCTTCGATGTAGACAGTTCGTATTGAAACTGCAACCATTTGGTAAGCTTTCATGTTGTTACTTAATGGCCTTTGTTTATGAGGTTATCGTAACGTGTTCATGAAATCATGGCAATTAACGCGACTCAAGATTCTCACACTTTGTTAACAAATGAAACATTTGTAAGTAAGGTAAGGTATAATCTACATCTTCGCATCTGCGACTCTTTTCTTATTTTATTTTATTTTTTTATTTTATTTTAATCACGCTTGTGTTACCCGAAGGTGTAAGAGACCCGTGACCCGAACCAGAGTGTGCCAAATAGTTCCACGTTTCGCTATTATCAAATAGACAAATAGTCCTACTTATATGTTTTTCTCTACTTTTTATTAATAGTAATAAAAGAATACGAATTGTAGTGTATTTGGAAAATCTTTTCCTAGAGAGATTTAGATGGATGACGAAAGTGCATTCGATGATGAGCTCCTTCATTTTACTACTGGAAGCGTGAAAGTTCCTGTTAATACATTTTATTCGTGAATCATTTCTCGAAGTCAAGAGCCCATAGTTCGGCATTCAGGGATGCATCCCTGAATGCCGAACTATGGGCAGAGTACGCAGTCCACACATACACACAAGGTCTAACAAGCGACGTGGTCCCGATAACCGGACTTCAGTCATGGTCTCACCAGGGCCATCGCGCTCTTGTCAAATTTCATAATTATTGTTATGATAAGATAATAATATGGTGGCATTGAATCCCATAGAATATAAACCGCCTCGAATCCGCTTCGACCGCAAACACTGGCGGTTAACAAACAAACATGAAGAGCTTGTCGATAGTGATCGCGCTGGCGGCGCTGGCGCTGGCCGAGGAGCCGATCCAGTTGTACTACCACGAGAACGTGGGCATCGCGGAGGCGGCGCGCATCAAACGAGCCGAGCAGGCGCACGACTTCGACGGCAGCAGGATCGTCGGTGGCTCCGCCGCCGCCCTCGGCGCGTATCCGTTCTTGGTAAGCCCTTAACGTTTTTCGGACGGTCGCTTAACCTGTACCATGGACATTACACAACGTGTCGGTGGCGGCAGGTGGGCATGGTGATCACGCTGACGTCGGGCGGCACGTCGGTGTGCGGCTCGTCGATGGTGCGCAACACGCGCGCCGTGACGGCGGCGCACTGCTGGCGCGACGGGCGCAACCAGGCGCGCCAGTTCACCATGGTGTTCGGCTCGGCGCGCCTCTTCTCCGGCGGCACGCGCGTCGCCACCAGCCGCGTGGAGGTGCACGCCTCCTACAACTCCAACACGCTCGCCAACGACGTCGCCATCGTCGCCTTCGACCACGTCGCCTACACCAGTGAGTGTCGCTCCTGCTCGCTACCTTATCCCGCCTTCCCCGCTCGGAGCATTTTATTACATTTTAAATACTCTTTACAGACGTGATCCAGGCGGTGGCGCTGCCCGGCGGCTCGCTGCTCAGCAGCAACTTCGCGGGCACCTGGGCGCAGGCCGCTGGCTACGGCAGAACTAGTGACAGTCAGCTCTTCCTCTCTTTATTCTGAAAGCCTAAGTTTTGCGTGGCACTGTGGAGTGGTTGCGACGCGTTGTCGATCGTTGATCTGTAGCGTGATTGTGGTACAGGTGCGGGCATCTCGACGAACCAGGTGCAGAGCCACGTGTCGCTGCAAGTGCTGACGAACAGCGCGTGCCAGCAGTTCTTCGGCAACATCGTGGTGGGCTCGACGCTGTGCACGAGCGGCGCGGGCGGCGTGGGCACGTGCGGCGGCGACTCCGGCGGCCCGCTCGTCGTCACCAGCGGCGGCCAGCGCGTGCTCGTACGTCTCCCACTCCGCTTACCTTATCTACTGAACGATTTTACTCTTGCAACCTGAGAAATGCACATATTTTGTATCTACATAACTGTGCCTAAATATTTGTTGCGCACGGGAATCGAGCCCACATCGACAGGTGATTAACGAGCGACACGAACGTGTATATACATAATTCCGTCCTGCCATCGTCTACAAGTGCTAGCATCGTTGCATTCATAGATGATGTTCGTGAGGTGAATATGCGGAACAGTTACTGTGTCACTGTGATACAATCACGGTGGTGTGCGTCACTAATGAGGCTGTGTCGAGGTCGCTCTGACGCTGGGTGGTGTTTCAGATCGGAGTGACGTCGTTCGGCTCGTCGCGCGGGTGCCAGGTGGGCTGGCCGGCCGGGTTCGCGCGGGTCACCTCCTTCGCCTCATGGATACAGGCTCGGATCTGAGCCCACCGGCCCGCCCCCACGACGACTTCATCGCCAATATCGCTACATAATATACGTGTACCTCACACAAACCCATGCTGATTGTATTATTTTATTGAGAACACGGTTTTCCCAGATATAACATTCATTCATTCTCTCTACACGACCAAACCATCTCAGCATCCTTTTCTCAATCATTTTCATTGAATTTTCTTTCAAACCACAATTTATTTTACTATTTTGACCTCCGTGGCGCAGTGGTTTTGGTCACCACGCCGCTACCGTTGCGTCGGGAGGTCGTGCGTTCGATTTCAACAAGAACAATTTGTGCGATCCATCAATAATAAATTGTTCAATTTGTTGCAATTCTTAATGCGGGATTTGTCTTTAAAAAAAAAGAAGAGGAAATGGTCTTTTATCATACTATTCCTCCATATGACGCAATGAACGCGGTTCTGCATTTCTTAAGTATATTTACCTCTATAGTAACATGATACGTGATACGTTTACTGCCTGACTGTTATTCTGTATGGACTGGTGTACAAGACTTATGTCTCATATGTTAACGTGTGTGCCACGCGACACCACAGTGCCACAGTGCACATAAATGTTTAAAAACAACTCTAAACCGTTTATCTGTATTGTGATTTAATTTCCAGATACGAGTAATTTGCAGTTATCTGTTGTTAATGTTACAAGTTGGGAATTCCAAAGCGAGTAGTAGATATCATCGCAAAGCCGGAACGTGAACCAGTTGTAGGCCGCTAATGCAACGCTAATGAGCCATCCATCACGCGCTATCACTGCTATCACTGCTATCAGTGCTATCAGTGACAACACACACAACACACACAACACACACAACACACTCGACACGCTGCCACAACTACACCTGTACCGTGAGGCTTCGTTCACACGGCATTGTCCTGCACGCATTTTACCAGAACACGACTTTACGTATAAATTGTGACCAAATAGATCCATTCACACGACGATTGTACCAGGTACCTACTGCAAAAAAACGTGTACCGTTTATACGTTAACGCATACTCAACGGACTGGTCAAGCAAATCAAATCAAGCGAATCATAATTTCATCGTTTTAAGATTTCATAATTTTTCAAATGTGCACACACACGTTATCCCCAAAACCAAGCGCGGATCCATCAAACACTTACAATGACGTGTACTTGGTACTGTGACAACTGTGTTGACACTGCGGCTATTCGTTTTTACACGAGTGAAAATTGACCATATGAACACCCGGAACACAAAAACCGAGCAGGACAATGCCTTGTGAACGAAGCCTGATACAGCCTGATACCGCAGCGCACTATCTCACATAATCGCCTCGTAATCTGCGATCGCGCTGACTTTTTACTTCAAAACAGCACGACGGAAATACACTAGATGCTTCTTTATTTCATGTAAAACATGCTGTACTTAACCTGAGGCAGACCGCACATGCATCCCGCTGCTTTGCACTGGACATAGCTTCACAAGTACATTATTTAACATAGAGCTTCATCAAAGAGACATTGCTCGAAAAGACTCGAACCAGACTCCAGCGAGTGATTCCCCCTAATGCCTTCCCCCTCCGTCGTTCAGCGCGTCGTGGAAGCTTGCATCCGTCTGAATCCATTCCACCCCATTATACACCGCTGATGGTTTGTCGAGCCATAATATATATAATACTTGACAGCATATAAAATGTGATCATGAATTCGTATAGCACGTCAAGTGGTGAGGGCTTGACGCAGTCCGCCGCGACTGCTCGCCTCCGCCTCCACCACTCTCTGACCACACTTGAAACTGCGGGCTCGCTGTGCTGCGGAAGCGAACCCGACACGTCGTGGTCTCATACACTGCCGCTTGCCAGCAATATGATCGAGCCAACTACAAGTAGGACCCTAGTCCAATGGACAATGATGCTCTGTGCGGAGCGTGTGGGCTGTGTGGACAGTGTGGCGAGGCGAGCGTGACGTCACGCCTCGATTACATTCCAATGACAAGGATGGACAAATATCGATAATTTATCTGTTCATGTATTTAATTATTACAATTTAGCGATTGATAGTAATCAGCGGCGCGGGCGCGTGATGGAGTGGCCACCGCTGATAGTGCTGATACTGTCACACTATCTGCGACTAATTACTAACACTCCTGCATATACACCCATACACTCACACATGGACACTCTCTCATTTAATTTGTGTAATGTAAATAGCATATAACAAACTATGCATTTATAAGTTTATAAAACGTTAACCTGGAATGACAGAAAGAAAAAATTGTGGTTTATGCGGTTTCAGTCGTATCTTCGGTATGCTACATGCTACATAGCAGGTACGCGAACGTCAGCAGAAGCGTTTGAAAAATTATGTAAGTTTACGTGAGCGTTTCAAAAATGATGCAACGGACGCCACCAGCCGCGAGTAGTCTGCGGGGTCGTGCGCGAGCCGCGTCACGTTGTTGCCGGTGAGGTCGACGTGGATCACGGGCCTCGCGTGAAACTCCAGCCCCGCGTACTGCGGGAAGGGTGCGGGGCGGAGAACTGTTCCGTGAGCCGCGTGAGGCGGGTGGCGCCGAGCTCGAGCCGCGCGAGGGACGACATGCCCTGGCGCCAGTCGCGACAGATGCAGCTCGACCACTCGAAATAGACCTCGCAGCGGAGAAGTGCCATCAATATGATACACTTTGTTATCAAACACGTAATCCCAAATGATAATGTAGAAGTTTTCTTTCAATCCTATAAATCTATAGTTATGCTTAGGTACTTATAATAAATCTGTAGAGATGTCAATTCTGTACATTGAATATATACTTATTTAAAAATAAACCAATGGGGGATGTTAAGAAACAGTTACTCCGAATCTGTGATTTATAATTTTTTTTCTGTCTGCCTGTCTGTCGTCCGTCTGGATGTTACCGCGTCACGTAAAAACTACCGAATAGAATGCACTGGAATTTGATATAGACGTAGAATAAGTAGTGGAGCAACTTATAGGATACTTTTTATCGCATAGATTTCTAGAAAATTTAAGAAAATAAGTAGAAATCGTTCGAACCTACGTTTCCCTAAAGAGACCATAGATGGCGTTGCAATCCATTTCACAACATTCGCAATAGGCCCAGCGCAGACAGAGCGGAATAACCTCGCACCAACTACTGTTGTTCGCACCAACCAATAGATGGCAATCCGATGGATGGAAATCCGCAACACAGCATTTTTTGCCTAATTAATTTGTTTTGATTGCTTTATTGGAAAAAATAATGAAGAGCAATAAAACAGGCAATTCATTTATAAACTTTCAAACATAGACGATGTATATATTTGAGATTTTTCATCACAAGATTTTTGCATAACGCAACTCTCTCCAGGAAATCCTAGATGGCAAACCAAGCAATTTCGTTTGTTCGCCGCAACTAACGAATGGCTTTATAGTTCGTAACACATTATGAAAATAAATTGGATAGCTATGAAATAGACTGTGTGGTCCTATGCATTTATAAGTTTTAAAAATAAACAAAGGATGATTTTTTTAAAAGTCTTCTTACGGTTTACACGATTTCGGACGAACCATCGCAAGTACTTCAACATTATTACGCGTGTGTAGTGTTCCAGCGCAGATAGGTCTGTCTATTCAATCGGTATATTCTGTACCCGTCTGGCCTAGATCCAGACGGATAAGCAATATATCAATCTATAATAATGTATTATATTTTATCGTATATCGCGGATGCAAGTGTTAGTTAACCGCTTTACGCTGTAAACTGGTATCGATGCAGACGAGAGCAGAAAAGAAGGTAACCACAGGAAATCAAGCCTGCCTGAGCCTGTGTCATATTGTGTGCCCATCGGGTCGCTTTTGTAAGCAACCATTAGATGACAATAAAGTTGTTTGCATATTTATGTGTAGGTGCATCCAGTGCTTTGCAATTCGTCTGCTCAAACGTATAAATAAGCATAACAGTATGAAACTCACGCGAGCGCAGCCGCACGGGTCAGGCAGTACTTAATATGAAGATGGGTGTGTCTGTATGAGTGTGTGAGAGACGTGCGCGGTCGATGGGCGGACACGTGTCACCGAGCGCGTTGTCGTCGAGGTGCAGCTCCTGCAGCGAGGTCACGCCGCCGCGCGCACTGACCACAGATGGCTGCTCCGAGCGAACTACTCCCTGCAAGTGACTCGAACGAGTGACTGCACTTGCTAACACCTCACAATAAACCCGTTTATTATCTTAAATTCCAAAATCCAGATAGTAAGTTCACTACTTTACTTACAAAATTTGCGCGCCTGCGCCTGCGCCTGCGTCACGCGCAACTCCACGTCGAAGCGCAGCAAAGCGCCGTTGTCCACCGGCAAATTTCCCCAACATTGGATTTAAAATTGACCGAGATTAGAAAACGAGTCGTAGGTACTTAGATCATTGTATCTGTAAGTACGAGACGATTGTGGAATAAATATATTAGGTAGGTATATTTATATACACATATGTTACAATCAAAACTAGGCTAGCAAAATCGACTGAACTCGCTGCTCAATATCGATAGGTTAGGTAAAAAGGCTAAGGCGGGAGCGAGCGAAGCGAGAAGTGAGAACCTAAATACCTACTTACTTTCATATAATTAATTATAGAGCAAACATTTGATACTTCGCTGGAACTGATTTAGAATAACTGTTACAGCTGGCATTTTATCCTTTATGTCCTGTTGTCTATAATACGCAAGTGTTATTTATACACAGCCTACATATAGGTACTTAGGTATTATAAGTAATTTCCTCATGTAAATGCACAATAATATTGTGTGCGGTCATTCTTTGTAAACAATATCCTCAGTGGCGTGCAGTGGCAATTTCTGAAGAAATTGTTTAGGATCCCTTTCACGCACTCTACACCCGCTTTTGGAGTATTCTTTGAGCGGACTGTTGCGTGCACACTAGCCGCCTTGCGTGGCCTCGCTCGAACTAATGTTAGAATCAAATTTACAACGAAATTAAGAAATAAAAAAAATAGCCTCTATCTAAACCCATTCATTTTACTATGGCATAGTAGAAAGAGAGAAAGAAAGATTATAACCTCAACTGATTAGAGTGATTAGAATAACGTAAGTAGCATAATAATCAAATTTCGGTTAAAAATCTCCAAAGCATAGGTTTGCCCAGCTAAGGCATAAAACGTAATGATAGTGCGATTTAATATTGCCAGCGGTGGAGCGGTTTCTTCCGATTGTCGCTGTTTTCCGCGTGGTAATGAGATATTTTCCCCGGGTAAAAAGTAGCCTATGTCCTTTCTCGGGTATCAAAATATCTCCATACCAAATTTCATGCAAATTGGTTCAGTAGTTTAGGCGTGATTGAGTAGCAGACAGACAGACAGACAGAGTTACTTTCGCATTTATAATATTACTAGAGGCCACCCGCGACTTCGTCCGCGTGGAAACCCTTCCCGTGTAAATCCTGATCCCTCGGGAACTCCGGGGTAAAAAGCCTATGTGTTATTCTGGGTCTTCAGCTACCTATATACTAAATTTCATCCTAATCTGTTGAGTAGTATATGCGTGAAGAGTAACAAAAATCCATACATATATACTCACAAACTTTAGTCTACCAAATTTCATCAAAGTTTTTCAATAGTTCTTGTGTGAAGATAGTTTGAAAGAAATAATCATGAGGAATGACATGTAGTCTAACAGTTTTTTTAACACAGCTCTTTATAGAATGTTGCATTTAAGTTAGTAAAAACTTTGTATGATACGTTTGTGGGGTTTTCTCTAAAACTACTAATTTATTTTACGATTTTTTTTACTAATACAAAGCTTAATTATTCCTTAACAACAAAATATGCTTTTTTTTCGCGAAAAATATTCTCAAAATTATTTATATCTCTTAATATAACGAAGTCGCGCTAAGGCATATCCGCCATTAATACAGTTGCCATGACAACGGACTTTTGTTAATTGAATGTCATTATAATATTGATTATCCGCGACTTCGTTCGCCACCTGAATTTTCCCGGGTAATGCGTCATTTTCCCGGGGTAAAAAGTAGCCTATGTCCTTTCTCGGGTATCAAAATATCTCCATACCAAATTTCATGCAAATTGGTTCAGTAGTTTAGGCGTGATTGAGTAGCAGACAGACAGACAGACAGACAGACAGACAGAGTTACTTTCGCATTTATAATATTAGTATGGATGAATTACTGTGTTAATTGTTTTTCTCACCATTTTAATAAAATTATTGTTTGAGTAACATAAAAAGTAGATCGAGATATTACGGTTTCTGTGATGTAAATAAAATTGTCAAGATCTGATAACTTTAATACGACGCATCACGCAGGTAAAGCTATCGAGTACTGAAATTGTACATTTAATCGTCTACAAAGGTTCATTACCAAAAGCTACCCAGTACCGGCGACGTCTCTCGCGTAACACTCGAGGCGGCGCTCCGAACGTCGTTCAACGAAGACGACGCGCTCAGTTAGCGAAGATAGTTTCCGAACTCGTCCAAATCACTCGAAGAGTGCGAGCGACGTCGAAGCCCGCCGCGCCCGTCCGCTCGTAGCGCCGCAGCAGCGCCGGCTCGCCGCCGCCCGCCGCCGCGCTCAGCACCGGCGCGCCCGCCTCCCGCAGCGCCGCCGCCGCCGCCGCCAGCGGCGCGCCCGCCACCAGCGCCGCCCCGCCCAGCAGCGGCGCCGCCAGCTCCCACGCCGCGCCGCGCTCCAGCGCGAACACCGCGGCGCTCGGCGCCTCCACGCCCAGCGCCACGCCGCGCGCGCCCGCCTGCAGCGCGGCGCCCGGGGCCCGCGCCCGCCGCGCCGCGCGCCCCGCCCCCTCCCCCGCCGCGCCCGCCAGCGCCGCGCCCAGCCTGGCGCGCCTCTCGGCCGCGTCCAGGCGCAGCCAGCGCTCCCGCAGCGCGCGCAGCTCGGCCGCCGCGCCCGCGTCCAGGCGCACGGCGACGGGGCGCAGCGGCGCGGCGCCCGAGTAGATCGCCTCGGACAGCTCGGGCGGGCCGCCGAAGACGCCGTAGCCGTTGACCCAGACGACGGGCGCGGCGAGCCCGTGCGCGAACAGGTTGACCCGCGCCACGTCGGCGGCCCACAGCGACACGTAGTGCGGCGCGAGGCGGCGCAGCAGCGCCAGCGCCTCCTTGTCGCTGCGGTAGGCCTCGACGGGCACGCGCTCCGCCTCGCCCGCCTCGCCCCCCGTCCTCTCCTCCCCGTCGCCTTCCGCGTAGAAGGCGCGGCCCGCGACGCCCGGGGGCCCTCTCCGTGCGACCGCTCGTTTAAATTGCTCGAAAACGTTCTCTTGCACTAGTACTCTGCGCAGTTTCCACGGCACCTGCGGCGTAAACGTGTTCCGTTAGCGAAAGCGTGTCCGCCGCGGTGGCGAGTAGTCGAGTGTGGTCGAGTGTCGTGGAGTGTAGCGCGGTGTACGCACGTGGGACGAGGAGGCTCGCAGCGCGTCGGCGGCGGACTCGACGTCGGCGAGGCCGCACACCACGCCCACGGCGCCCGCCGGCACCTCGTCTGCGACACAACACGGCGCGTCAGACACACTGTACACTGCTCATTGCTTACAGAGAACTAAACGTCATATCCACCGCTTACCGTCCGCCGGCTGATCCAGCTCCTCCACGAAGTGTACTGTGACGTTCAACCTGCAAATTGTTATTAGAACTTTGCGTTAGTTCAAGATCAAATAATGCAAAGCGGTGAGAGATCAATCAATACATGTCGCGCGTCTGCCTCTGTGGCGCGGTCGGTAGTGTATACGACTGCCGCGCAAGAGGTCTCGGGTTCGAATCCCAGGTCGGGCCAAAAAGTCTTTTCTGAAATTTCGTGTTAAGAATTTCTCCGAAATTGCCCGGACTTAGGAAGTTGAGGTTGTAGACCTCCGTGCCCCGGAGAGCACGTAAAGCCGTCAGTCCTGTGCTGACTTCCTGCTGACTTGTGAGTCCTGCAGATCTTTCACAGGTCGTGTCGGTTATGCGTCCCACCGGGCCATGAGAGTGAAGGAATAGAAGTTTACATGTGTATTGTACACACACTTGGACACCATAAACAAAGTCCTGTACCTCTGGCCAATTTTAATGAAACTGACCGCTGTAGCGGGATATCGGCTAGACATTCATTATTATTATGTGTCGCGTGCTGGACGGACTGGTCCTACTTGTATTGTGCTAAGACTGAAGGCGCAGTGCTGGTGAGTTACATACAGTGGCTGGCCAGACCCTCACGGAGCTGATGGATCCTGAGAAGTATTTGTGGAGTCATTTATCACCTATTCCTTGGTTATGTAATCGAACCCACGTCAATCGACGAAAAGGATGCCGTGGCGGCCACCTTCACCATACGAACCCCCTCAGATTACTAGCCATGATTGGCAAATGTCAAGATACATGGTGTGAGTGGATCGAACTACACTCAGTGATACGTTCGGCTCTAGAGATGAAAGGATGAATGAGACTCTCTGCGTGAGAGGTGTGAGAGGTGTGAGAGGTGACTGACCCCGCGCGGCGGCACAGCGCGGCGAACAGGTGGCACACGGGCGCGGCGAGGCGCGCGGCGCGCAGCCCGCAGCGGCCCGCCAGCAGCAGCAGGCGCGCCGCGTGCCCCAGCGCCAGCAGCGGCGACGCGGCGCCCAGCGCGCGCCACGCCACCACCTCCACGCCTGCCGGCACACTCACTAAACTCACTACGCCGCTCGACCCCACTACCCCACTACCCCACTACCCACCGAGCGTGTCACAACACTGACAACATTCAATATAATCACCACTTTCGAGTGGGATTTTCCTTTCTCATCTATGTTAGAAAATGATCACCCTGAATTTCATTTAAATCTTTGAAGTTTTAGAATGACAGAATAACCAACATATGAGTACCTATGTATGTTTTATAGAATAACAGACGTGTACCTAAGTACTTATATTTGTTATTTTGTCATGTCATACAAAAACTTGATATTATGTTGCATTATATGAGATTAACGACACATAATTGTATGAGCAGTGTGCCCAGTGCTGCAGTGCTGAAGGGTACTGAGAGCCTAGTTGTACTCACCCGTCAAGGTGATGTCACACTGCTGTGACATATGGTGCATTTGTTGAATTATGATGTGCACTTGAGTTTCAGTGTCTTCAAGGGGAATCTTTCTACTGAGATAGTCTAGTTGTGCAAACAATTTGATATTGCGTTTCAATTGGTCAGCCAAATCAATGAGTTTCAAGTCAATATCCTTGACTGAGTCTTCATCCCTGCTCGCAGGAGACATGTTATATTCTGTATCTTCCACATTATTCACAAAGTTTTCTCCATCAAAGTAAGTGTTATGTGACCCAACTGCTTCATATACTTCACATAATTTTGATTTTTGTAAATAATCCTGAAAGAAATGCATCACTTTATTTACTCAAAATTATTCACAGAATTGTACAACATTGTTATATAACACAACACTAAGTTAGTAATAAACTTAACTGGAGATATGCTTTGCCTGTATTGATAATATGACAATGTTAAATGTTATAAAAGAATATCTGTGAATGCTGCAGTTACGCCTGGCATCTAACTTGTTGAAGCTTCTGCTCAAAACCACCCGCTGTAATACACTGAGACACTGAGACAGCAGCACAGAGCCCACATGTGATGTCGTGTCATGTCTATGTGTTCCTTCCAACACACTGTGTAAGTGTCACAGTACTCTATACACTTACATACGGTGTGTGGATGTCAGGCATACACATGACACAACACAAACAGAGAGACTTGAACAGTCAAAACCTACATATTATGTTACCACCAGGCTTCTATGTCACTCCTTTGTCTTGTTTTTCCCCCTTTTGTGTAGTATCCTCACTTTATAGCAATTACTAATAAAATGTACATCAGTGATTGTCTCCATTGTAAATACTACATCAAGCAAAAAGTACTTAAAAAAATAACACATATATCAGACTGTGTTATCTTAACAATATCATGTTCCCTAATAATAATATGAGGCACATGGTGGGCATGGTCTACACACATAGAGAGACGCCACTGCTCACAGTTGGTAACAGTGTTATCACTGAATGTACTCGGTCAGTCTTACCTCGGCGAGACTCGTGTCCACCGTCACTACATCAAACTCCAGCTCCATATTGTTGAACCACTATGTGCAATATTATTGATAATCTGCGATGCGCTCGCGCCGACGAACCGCCAACTGATCTACTACTACTAACACTATTATATTACAGTAGTAAGTAAGGAACGAGTAGGTACACTGCCGACTTGCTGCAGTGGCCACTTCACTCGATCGCGCTCAGTTACTTGGTTACTTGAGTGTCAACGGTCACAGGCCACCCGAGATCGGCGCTATTATCACTCTTATCATTTATTACAATATATCACACGTTTTGACAATACAGTTGTTATCATACTGTTTAGCGTAACGCAAAGATAACTTTTAAAAATAATAATTTGATGATCTCGCTGACACACCGTTTAAGACCGTATTTGATAGATTATTTAATAATTTGTCGAGTCCTGACGAGTTTAATAATAATTGTAAGATTGATCATAGTGACAGGATGGTGGATTATTTTAGTCATGATATTATGATCTCCCTCCGAACAACAACTACAACTCAAAATACTCAAATGTAATTATTAAATATAACAATGACAAGCAACAACATAACGTCGTCTCTTTATGTACCTAATATTTTGAACGCTAATCGCTAATGTCAATGACATGGACGCATGGACGTATTGTAAGGGTTGCCATCCGTCCGGGTTTCCCTGGATTTGTCCTAGTTTAGAGGGCATCCGGGGAGCGTCCGAGGAAGGTTTCATTTGTAGACCGGGTTTTAAAAAATTAATAAATATAAAAAATTGGGCCGCCTGCGAGACACGCACTACGCTCGCACACCACGATCAACCGACGAACCAAGTATATTCAGCGTTCCCCCACTCCTCCCGTCGCGGTTGCTCTTCTTGTTGACATGTACGGCTTTCGGACTCTAAAATCCGGGGTTTTCACGTATCTTATCCGGTTTTCTAAATTTTAAAGATGGCAACCCTACGTATTATACTAACAGGACTGAGCAGGAGCACTCTCAAAGTATTATCACAATAATAGAAATCATAAGGTTTACTTTGGGAAATGAATTTTAACAGAGGCAAAACGAGATGAGAGAGATAGCCACCATCGAGGCGTCTGTCCCTTTTTCATAATCATAATCATTTATTTCGAACTTGCCAAATGATACCTACAATTATTTACGGTAGTAATAAACATTTTGTCGATCGCAGAAATATTGTGGACAAAAGTTTGGCTAAATTTTAAATTAAACGAATTTTATCTGTATGGCAACAAAAAACAAAGATAGGTACCTAAACATTTTTTAAATTAAATTAGGTACCTAGGTACCTATTGTTAAAGTCTATTTCATTTAGAATAGATAGAATACACTCATACTATTTTCAACAAATCAGATAAATAAATATATTTTTTAATGTCTAATTAATCTCAGAAGCTAACAATAACGCTTGATTATGTTCAAATCATATATAAAACATGCGTTTTACATATTAAATAAATGAAAAAAGGCATAGAAAAACAATAACCTAAAATTAAATGCATGAAACGAAACGTTCAATACTAGAGATTGAAAGGTAGGGTAGTGATTGTCAAAAAAAAAAATCGTTTCGGCCATCTTGTGAATCACGTCGTTGTTTGGTTTGTATCTTCCTGTTCGTCAATCGAAACAGATTGCGAATAAATGTATGAATAGTATAATACTACCTTAAAACATTATTTATTCACTCAAGCGAAAATTAATATCGTTAATAAGTACCTAGTTCAAAGTTTTTATCGATTATCGAGATCGACTACATTATAACCGCAATCGTACTCTATAATCGACTCTCACGAATTATAGTCCATTTCATTAAGGATGGGTATGGATACATAATTATGTGTCTGTCGCCAACTTGTTGTCGGGAGAAGAGCGCGGCGCTGTGTGACGTCACGAGGCATGTCTAATTGTCTAAGCACGTCCCGCTATTTGATAAGGGAACTTTATTAGCTGGAACTTACTTTATTTGCTGTACGTGTGTACACGCCGCTATCACTAACCACCTCCAAAATCAACCTTATCGCATCAGACATAGGGGACAAGTATAAATGGAATCTAGCAGTTTTCTTTCACTATCGTATGTTTAACGGGACCTTACCAATATAAACCTTATGTCGTGAGAATAAGGTTTAAATGTATCTAACATTTGAATGCCCGAATATCGAAACATCTGAAAATTCCAACACTCGAGTGTCCGAGCATCTGAACGTTCAAACACGAGAACACGTTAACATACGAACATCTGATCATCCGAATACACAAACAATAACCGAGTATTGGTACTTCCGCGTACCACAACAATACCACACCTACACCCAAACATCTGAATATTCGAACCCCCTAATATACAAACTTCTGTGAATATCCAAATGAATAGATATTTGACTAGCCGCAATATCCGAGTATCCCCAAACTCATTCAACCATCGAACATCCAGACGTCAAATATCTTATGTACAAATACGCCATCATCCTAAAATCGAAACATACGAACATTAAAAAAAAAAAACCGAACGACGACAAACAAATGAACGAAGTGCACAAAGTGAACGAATGGAACGAAATGAACGAAGTGAACGAAAGAAGAAAAAAAAACTGATATAAGTGTAATATGAATGAATGAAATGAATGAAATGAACGAAATGAACGAAATGAACGAAATGAACGAAATGAACGAAATGAACGAAATGAACGAAATGAACGAAATGAACGAAATGAATGAAATGAACGAAATGAACGAAATGAATTGACGAAATGAATGAACGAAATGAATGAACGAAATGAATGAACGAAATGAATGAACGAAATGAATGAACGAAATAAATAAACGAAATGAATGAACGAAATGAATGAACGAAATGAATGAACGAAATAAGTGAACGAAATGAGTGAACGAAATGAATGAACGAAATGAATGAACGAAATGAATGAACAAAATGAACGAAATGAACAAAATGAACGAAATGAATGTACATAACATCTCCCTGAAATCTTGTTACATCTCCTTGAAATTACATTTGTATTAACTTCCTGAAATCCTATAACATTTTCCTGAAATTTTATAACATCTCCCTGGAATGATATGATGACTCTCTAAAATAATATAATAACTAACAGAAATCTTATAATATCTCTCTTACATCAAATTATGCCTTGACATTTAAGCCTTGTAAGAATTATAGTTCAAAATGAAAATAAAAAAATATTGAAATTAACAAAAAAAAAAAAAAAAAATAAACGAATCGAACCAAACGAATAAAAGTAATTTTCTTCGAGTCATAATTTGAAACCGAAACGAGTCTGAATCAGAATCCTAATCCGATTCCTTATCCGAATCCGTATCCCAATCCTAATCCGATTCCTTATCCAAATCTGAATCCATATCCCAATCAGTACCAGAATCCGGATCCGGAACCAAATCCGAAACCACATCCGAATCCAAATCCATATCTGATTCCGTTTCCGAACGGACACACAAATCCGAATCCGTATCCAAATCCGTATCCGAATCCGAATCCGTATCCGAATCCGTATCAAAATCAGTATCCGAATCCGTATCCAAATCCGTATCCAAATCCGAATCCGAATCCGTATCCGAATCCGTATCCGAATCCGTATCCAAATCCGAATCCATATCCGAATCCGTATCCGAATCCGTATCCGAATCCGAATGCGAATCCGAATCCGAATCCGAATCACTATCAAAATCCGTATCCAAATCCGTATCCGAATCCGTATCCGAATCAGTATCCGAATCCGAATCCGTATCCGAATCCGTATCCGAATCCAAATCCGTATCCTTATCCGAATCCGTATCCGAATCAGTATCCGAATCCGCAACCGAATCCGTATCTGAATCCTTATCCGAATCCGTATCCGTATCCGAATCCGAATCCGAATCCGCAACCGAATCCGTATCTGAATCCGAATCCGAATCAAAATCCAACTATGAATAAAATCCGAATTCAAATCCGAATAAGTATCCGAATCCGAAAATGAATCCAAAACCAAATCCATGTCTGAATCCAAATTCGAATCCGAATCATCATCATCACAATTCGAATAAAAAAAAAAAAAAAAAAAAAAAAAAAAAAAAATTACTTTTGAATCAGTATCCGAATCCGTATCAGTATTTGTATACGATTCCGTAATCGATTCCGTAAATTATAATGGAACCAAATTATCATCCATCGATGAATGATTTATGAGCGAATCCTTGTGGTGGAGGGAAAGAAGTGTGATTCTGATGGCAAAAAGGTGTGACAAGCGACCTGTGTAAAGGACGGTTAGGTTAGGTTAGGTTAGGTTAGGTTAGGTTAGGTTAGGTTAGGTTAGGTTAGGTTAGGTTAGGTTAGGTTAGGTTAGGTTAGGTTAGGTTAGGTTAGGTTAGGTTAGGTTAGGTTAGGTTAGGTTAGGTTAGGTTAGGTTAGGTTAGGTTAGGTTAGGTTAGGTTAGGTTAGGTTAGGTTAGGTTAGGTTAGGTTAGGTTAGGTTAGGTTAGGTTAGGTTAGGTTAGGTTAGGTTAGGTTAGGTTAGGTTAGGTTAGGTTAGGTTAGGTTAGGTTAGGTTAGGTTAGGTTAGGTTAGGTTAGGTTAGGTTAGGTTAGGTTAGGTTAGGTTAGGTTAGGTTAGGTTAGGTTAGGTTAGGTTAGGTTAGGTTAGGTTAGGTTAGGTTAGGTTAGGTTAGGTTAGGTTAGGTTAGGTTAGGTTAGGTTAGGTTAGGTTAGGTTAGGTTAGGTTAGGTTAGGTTAGGTTAGGTTAGGTTAGGTTAGGTTAGGTTAGGTTAGGTTAGGTTAGGTTAGGTTAGGTTAGGTTAGGTTAGGTTAGGTTAGGTTAGGTTAGGTTAGGTTAGGTTAGGTTAGGTTAGGTTAGGTTAGGTTAGGTTAGGTTAGGTTAGGTTAGGTTAGGTTAGGTTAGGTTAGGTTAGGTTAGGTTAGGTTAGGTTAGGTTAGGTTCCCCCCCCGACGGGTCTCCACCTTGCTGTGGTGGGGGGGCTTAGTAGCCGCAACCTTGAGTCCGAGGATTCGGTTGCGGTGAACCAAGAGGGACCCAGTGGAGAGGCCGCTTCCCTGTCTGGGTGGTACCGCACCAACCCGGGGGACCAAAGCGGCCGGCCGGCTGGGCCTAGGCGACGTAAGCCTGGCCGGTTTAGGAGAGGCTAGTCGCGGGGGAAGGGAGGTCGCTAAACCCTATCCTCCGCGACTGGGCGGGGCCGCACCGCGTGATGCGGCAACAGGGGGGCTGCCGTGGGGAGCCGGGGGTCGGGCGGTCGGACCCGGCTCTTAACCCATGGCGGCTGGTGGTGGGGCCGCTGGGCAGCTGGAGTAGTAGCGGGCGGACTGCCGCTCTTGGGTTCGGTGGCTAGGGTCACGGGGCAGCTGGAGTCGGAGCGTGGGACGCTCCGCTCTTGGGTCAGTGGCCTTGGCTGCTGGGCAGCTGGAGTGGGCGGACCGCTGCTCTTGGGCTCAGTGGCCGGAGAGGAGGTGGCGGCGGCCTACACATCTTCCGCCGCCGGCGGCCGGGACATGCTGCGCATCTGCGCGTGGCCTGTCCCGGCTTCCGAAGGCCCCCTGGCTGGTGAACTCGGGGGAGTTTGCTGGCCATTGCACAAGGGGGCATAGTGGGGGGACGGCATCCGTGTGTTGGGGTGTCGTCCCACACTGTGGAGGAGTCCACGCGTGGACGGCCGCGTCGGGGTCGCGGATGTGTGCTTAAAAGCGTTCCCGTGGCCTCGGCACTATGCGGCGAGGAGGAGGCAACACCTCGGTGGTTTAGTGGGTAGGCCTAGCCCTTCTGGTTCGGAGAGCCCCACATACCCCAGCGCTCCCCCGGGCGCTGGGGATGCAATTTCATGCATTAACCGAGTTAAAAAAAAAAAAAAGGTTAGGTTAGGTTAGGTTAGGTTAGGTTAGGTTAGGTTAGGTTAGGTTAGGTTAGGTTAGGTTAGGTTAGGTTAGGTTAGGTTAGGTTAGGTTAGGTTAGGTTAGGTTAGGTTAGGTTAGGTTAGGTTAGGTTAGGTTAGGTTAGGTTAGGTTAGGTTAGGTTAGGTTAGGTTAGGTTAGGTTAGGTTAGGTTAGGTTAGGTTAGGTTAGGTTAGGTTAGGTTAGGTTAGGTTAGGTTAGGTTAGGTTAGGTTAGGTTAGGTTAGGTTAGGTTAGGTTAGGTTAGGTTAGGTTAGGTTAGGTTAGGTTAGGTTAGGTTAGGTTAGGTTAGGTTAGGTTAGGTTAGGTTAGGTTAGGTTAGGTTAGGTTAGGTTAGGTTAGGTTAGGTTAGGTTAGGTTAGGTTAGGTTAGGTTAGGTTAGGTTAGGTTAGGTTAGGTTAGGTTAGGTTAGGTTAGGTTAGGTTAGGTTAGGTTAGGTTAGGTTAGGTTAGGTTAGGTTAGGTTAGGTTAGGTTAGGTTAGGTTAGGTTAGGTTAGGTTAGGTTAGGTTAGGTTAGGTTAGGTTAGGTTAGGTTAGGTTAGGTTAGGTTAGGTTAGGTTAGGTTAGGTTAGGTTAGGTTAGGTTAGGTTAGGTTAGGTTAGGTTAGGTTAGGTTAGGTTAGGTTAGGTTAGGTTAGGTTAGGTTAGGTTAGGTTAGGTTAGGTTAGGTTAGGTTAGGTTAGGTTAGGTTAGGTTAGGTTAGGTTAGGTTAGGTTAGGTTAGGTTAGGTTAGGTTAGGTTAGGTTAGGTTAGGTTAGGTTAGGTTAGGTTAGGTTAGGTTAGGTTAGGTTAGGTTAGGTTAGGTT